>NC_089746.1:31254011-31289011 GCF_040412425.1 Macrobrachium rosenbergii
CGTCTGCACTGTCAGCAAAAGCCATTGGCAAGCACTCCACAAGATGCAAGAAGCCTTGCAGCGAACAGAAGAAAAACGCAATGAACTCTGACATAAGATCAACATAAACAAGATAAAAGTCATGGCAATTAAATGAGGTCAAAGCCCACCCAAACTCCTGCTTCAAGGAGACCCTAAAGAATGGGTAGACAGCTACACGTATCTAGGGGTCTGTATTGCTAACATGCTCTCTACCGAGAAGGAAATATACAACCCTCAAGGTCAAAACAAGAATGGGACTCACTGTATTGAATAGGACCACAAATTTGCAAGGAGACACTTGTCACCTACTAAGAAAGTTCTATATTCAAACTATCACGGTGCAAGTAGAATACGCACCACCACTCCTGACAACTCTTAGGAAGAATCAGCACCAGAAGCTGGAATTCATCCAAAATAACGTCATCAAACTGATGCTAAGGGACCCAGTGTGTACGAGAAAACGTTTCCTGAGGGCGGAGTCACAACTACAATCTTTTACTCACAGGATATGCCTAACAAATACTGCTATACTTTAAAAAAACATCAAATGCAACAGGGAAGCACAGCTTATGAACAAAATGTGTACATGCATAAACCTGCAAGAGGAACTGAACCCTCCTAAAATGCGTGCCACCAAAGGTTCCAAATTTTTACTCATTGTGATTTATTTTAATACATCTCGTTCATTTTATTTTATGTGTCTAATTTATAATCTATTTTCTTTTTTTCATTCATTTATTATATCTATTTTTATTTAGTTATTTTATTTTTCTTATATTCATTACCATTTATTAAGGTTCCAAATTTGTGTCTTTTTTAATGATTTTTATAGTATTTATTTTATTTTGTTTATTTAAATAATTTTTAGTATTCATTTATCATATTCATTATTATTTACTTATTTTTATGTTTTGTGTGCGTGTTGTGCTGGTTCCTGTCAACACAGCCTCTCTTCCCCTCAAAGTCACTTCCTTGCCTTCATAAACCTATGCAGCTCCACCGGGCCTCAATACTATAACCCTCTCTCTATTACTTGTCAGGTTCACAGGATTTACAACTCTGTCTGTCTATTTCTTCCTCTTCAAAAATCAGCAGCCAAAAACCATTTTCTCTTTTCACATATCAACCCAGTCACGGGGCTGCTCTTGAAGCAGGAGCCCGTGCCAGCACAAGGCTGACTTAATCTCAAACGACAAACAAAATTTGTAATTTAGTCCTGAAGACGCCTCTGATAGGAGAGGAAATGGTTCGTCGACTATAATAGGTAAAGAGACAGAAACGTGAATATTTTTCCATATTCCTGAGAGGCTTGCCTGAAGAGAAAAAGAACAAGTATAAATTGTCTCTAAGTCTGAATGAAAAGACAGTCTCTACAAATAATGCCATTGACTTCAATACAGATTGTATAAGAGGCATTGATTTATTTATGGCTACTAAAATTCCCATTATATACGTGTGTGTATATAATATATATATATATATATATATATATATATATATATATATATATATATATATATATATATATATATATATATATATATATATATATATATATATATATATATATATATATATAGGCTATATGTATATATGCTCATATTTCCAGAAATACATGTATTATAATAAATAAATATATATATATATATATATATATATATATATATATATATATATATATATATATATATATATATATATATATATATATATATATATATATATGGTCATATTTCCAGAAATATATGTATTTATAATAGCCACAATGTTCTCTTAACTTTTTGATTTCTTGACACTTTTTAGAATACACCTGTCCCTACAATGCCTTGAATCTGGAATGTAGATTAAATGAACAAAATTGCACTTCCGTTAAGAAAACCCGAACTCACTCGCGTATAGTTGGGTAAGCTAAACCACTCGGCCAAGGAGAAGAATGTAAGTCTATTTCCGCTCATGCATACATGCATCTGTCGATTTCAGATACATATTTCAAGGGATAGAATATCCCATTCTAAACATCATATCACATTAATTTAGCTTATGTTACTTTTTTAGTCTGAAATTCAGACAATTATTTACATACATATACATACATACACACACACACACACACACACACACACACACACATATATATATATATATATATATATATATATATATATATATATATATATATATATATATATATACACACTTGTGTGTATGTAAAATCTTCCAGTTACTTTAATGATCTCTAGACTTCTTAATTTCTTAACAGTTTTTGAATACGTTTGACACAGCAAAGCCTTAATCCAAAATGAAGATGAAATGAAGATACCCCAGCTTACAGTGAAGAGATTCGAACTCGCCCACATACACGCATGTTTCACCTTAATCTCTCCCCACTCCAGTGTGCGCAATGTTGAATAACCTCACTGGAGCTTGGGGTTTCTTCCTTTCATGTTCATTTGGAAGTATGACTTTTCATTGACATGCACACCCAAAGAATTTGAAGAAATTGAGAAGTTAAGAGGTCACTGTAACTATAGTAAAACATTGTATAGTAGTGGCTGGTAGATTACATATTCATACACACACACACACACACACACACACACACACACACACACACATATATATATATATATATATATATATATATATATATATATATATATATATATACTGTATATATATGTGTGTATGTGTGTATCTATATATATGTATATACCTAGATATATGTATATATAAGTGTGTATGTACACACCTATATATATATATATGTGTGTGTGTGTGTTTATGTATATATATGTTGACATACACCGTGACATTCTTCATATTTGCAAATATTAAGCCACAAATATATTTTAAATACCGAGTTTATTAAACTTCAATAACAATTTGCACCTAAGAGGAATCATAACTGATAAGTGATCCTCCATTTAATGGGATTTAAATTGCTGCCTGATTAAAAAAAAAAAACGATTGTACAGTGACTTTTCACCTCTGAGCCGTCAAGAGAGGTATATGATGATATCGACTCCGCTGTCCCTATGCCAGTCGAAATCAGATACATATTACCCTTCCCCCAGCATGATATCTGATTGGTGAGTTTGTGATACGTGGCTAATTATGAATTTTTGTCACATACACCTTGACACTTTTTATATTAATAAATATTAAGCCACAAATATCCTTTAGCATCCAGTTCACTAAACCTTTGGATTCGATTCAACTGTTACCTCTCTTGAAGGCTCAGTAGTCAAAAGTCACTGTACACTGTTGTTTCTAAACCAAGCAGTGGTTCGAATCACACTGGTGACAAAATTTGTGGAAGCACTTATAATTATAACTCCCTTGGGTGTAATATATATATTATTATAAATATATATTCTCTCTCTCTCTCCAGCAGTCCCCTTAAGACTCCATTTGGTACTACAAATATAGTTATTTGTGAGTTTGTGAGTATCTGTGAGTAAACTGGATATTAAACAAAGTTTGTGGTAAAAAGCTCACTACATGATCTCATTTATATTTGTGATTATATATATATATATATATATATATATATATATATATATATATATATATATATATATATATATATATATATATATATATATATATATATATATATATTTATACTTCAGGCTTTCAAAGCTCACTTTGTTTTATTTCTTCTCCTTAACTTTGATATCATTGTAGAGCTTTGCTTCACTCACAGTATACTCACAAACACACATACACACATTCACTACTGAATAGCAGATGACTATATTTGTAGTAAAGGGATTTCAAATGGATTCTTAATTTTGGAATTGTTAAAACTGGCCTACTTTCATTCCAGAAAATTGTCAGGGAAATTTGCATCGGTTGCAGTAGTAGTACTTGTCCTTTTCCAGAGAGAGAGAGAGAGAGAGAGAGAGAGAGAGAGAGAGAGAGAGAGAGAGAGATTTCTCGTTCGTAATCTAACCGGCAAAAAAGAAAAAATCGCTGCCTGCCAAAGGATAAAATCATTATTCCTTCGTTCCTATTGATTACAACGCCTTTTTAATGAAATTTTCATATTTCATCCCATTACATAATGTCCGAAGGACTGACCGGGCTTTAATCATCAGTAGCCGAGGAAAAATTTCATTTTCCAAAGCTCACTTTGTACTCGAGGGATCAATTTTTTCCGGTCTATAACAACCCAATTCTGGCCGAGCAATTTGTCTCCTTCATAATAATCATTCCAGCGGACACAAGACCTCCTCGACGGACCAGATCGTTCCCAGTTCATCTCTCTCTCTCTCTCTCTCTCTCTCTTCGTGGAAAAGGACAAGTACTACAACTGCAACCGACACAAATTTTCCTGATAATTTTCTGCGCTCTCTCTCTCTCTCTCTCTCTCTCTCTCTGCAACTCTCTCTCTCTCTCTCTCTGTCTTCGTGGAAAAGGACAAGTACTACTACTGCAACCGACAAAAATTTTCCTGATATTTTCTGGACTCTCTCTCTCTCTCTCTCTCTCTCTCTCTCTCTCTCTCTCTCTCTCTCTCTCTCTCTCTCTCTTCGTGGAAAAGGACAAGTACTACTATTGCAACCGACACAAATTTCCCTGACAATTTTCTGGACTGAAAGTAGGCCAGCCATTTTCCCAATAGACGCGTGGTTTAATACTGAACATCTCTACTTGTTTGTTGCATCGAAGGTCTCAAACTTATTTTTTTTTTCGTTCATCCGAACGCTGACGGAACACAACTTACCACCTTTACGTGCCTCAAAACTTTGTGAAGGAAAATGAGGGGGAAGCTGAAGTAAGAGACGCTCTCCGCGGAAACGCAGACAAGCCTCTGAAGATGTGTTGTTCCCAAAGTTTTGTGCATCATCATATTTCTGTGTCTAGGGCTGTAGTTATGTTCGTGTGTAAGAGCAAATAGCATGCTCACACACACACACAAATGAACGGATGGCGTTATTATTTCGTATAAGAGAGAGAGAGAGAGAGAGAGAGAGAGAGAGAGAGAGAGAGAGAGAGAGAGAGAGAGAGAGAGAGAGAGTTTAATAAAAGTAAATAAATATGTTTATACTTTCTCCTATGACTTCAACGGATGGGTTTATTTTTTCGTAGAGAGAGAGAGAGAGAGAGAGAGAGAGAGAGAGAGAGAGAGAGAGAGAGAGAGAGAGAGAGAGAATTTAATACAAGTAAATAAACATGTTTATATTCTTTCCTGTGACTTCAACGGATGGGTTTATTTTTTCATGTGTGAGAGAGAGAGAGGGAGGAGAGAGAATTTAATACAAGAAAATAAACATGTTTATATTTTCTCCTATTGTCTCCTGCGACTTCAACGGATGGATTTATTTTTTCATGTGTGTGAGAGAGAGGGAGAGAGAGAGAGAGAGAGAATATAAACGTTTATTTTCTTGTATTAAATTCTAGAGAGAGAGAGAGAGAGAGAGAGAGAGAGAGAGAGAGAGAGAGAGAGAGAATATAATACAAGAAAATAAGCATGTTTATATTCTCTCGCATGCGTTCGATTGCGATGTGGTTAGCGTGTGTGGGTTTGCAACCAAATATCCGTCAAGAAGTTCCCGTTGTGTGTCTTGGGCCTCCGTAAGAAAGCAGTTATTGGCTGAAGATGGAAAACTTTAGGTCTCAGAAGTTGCTCAGAGGAGGTGGAAATGTCAATACAGCTAAAGTTGAAAAAGTGTTTTTTTTTTTTTTTTTTTGAGAGGGAGAAAGAGAGAGAAAGCTTTCAGCCCTTAGAATTCATTCTGTTGTTATTTACATTTTACGCTGCAATGAACATCTGTTAATGCATGAAACTGAAGGAAAATTTAAAGATGGTTATTGTTCTAAAGTCTAAATTGGTCTTGCCTAAAATATATACTGTTTTCGTAAAAAAATGGTCACTCTAAACCATGAATAAAATAGTTGAATTCGTAATCTTTCCGGAAAGATTAAGAGTCACTTCTGTTTCTATCCTCATTACCACAAATACTTTCAGCTCATTGAATTAGTTAACTCTGCATCTGGATCGTTCTAATAAAACGTGATGCTTTTCTGACTGGTATCCGTGATTCTAACCTACAAATCCCACTGATGAGAGAGAGAGAGAGAGAGAGAGAGAGAGAGAGAGAGACTCCAGTTATTAAAATAAACCCAACTTTCACTGACAGTCGTTACGGAATCGAAACCTTTGCCTATCGATTTAGTACCAATCATCATGTCATTCTTTTTTCTATTCATTGACAGTATTTATAAAGTCAGTCTTCTTCTACCCTGTACATGTTACGGAGATTGTCAATGGTAGGCCCCAAAAAACGTCTTGTCGAGGACTGAAATTACTGCAAGTGATTATATTTAGCAATGCACGATAAGTAAGATCCGATCCTTAGGTGATGTCTAAAAAAGGAGGATTCCGAAAACGTGGTCTCCACCATAAATTTAAAGATTATTTTTCACGGACGTCCAGGAAAAACAAAAAGAATATTTTCATACATTTGCAGATTATCTTTCAAAGCGCTTAAAATTCTAAAGGAGACGTAGAAAAGTACTTGAATGGAAGAAAAATGTGAGACGATACATAGACTACATCATTACCATAAGCATCGACGATAAGGAAAATAAGACAGAAAATTCTCATCTTCGCTCATCGTTGAATACCGTTTAAAAATTAGATACGTTTCGAAAAAAAAAAAATATTAATTGTTCATGCCCACCACATCCGCAGAGGACCCACTGACTCAGGGAAAAAAAAGTATATCTTAGTTTAACCAGACCACTGAGCTGATTACAGCTCTCCTAGGGCTGGCTCGAAGGATTAGACTTATTTTACGTGGCTAAGAACCAATTGGTTACCTAGCAACGGAACTACAGCTTACTGTGGAATCCGAACCACATTATACCGAGAAATTAATTTCTATCACCAGAAATAAATTCCTCTAATTCTTCATTGGCCGGCCGGAGACTCGAACTCGGGCCTAGCAGAGTTCTAGCCAAGAACTCTACCGACTCATCCAACGAGGAACTCACTGACTCAGATCATTTTTATCTCAGAGTCCAGTGAAACTCTTGATGGAGGAAACTCTGGTCAAACGAAGAACTGGATCACAGAATGCTCACTTTGGCATATGACATGTTTTCGAAAAATCAAGATTAATGTTTATTTCCCATATATTATCGTGCATAAATGTATAATGCTCGCATCATCGGATACTTGTAACGAAAACGACAAGTAGAATCTAAAGGATAACTAAGTTATTTTATCGAACTTCAGTTGGTATTAAATTTTACATTTATTTTCCCCTCCCTATGTTCATAGGCTGCAGAAAAGGAGTAGATAAAGGAAGAGAGAATAGAAGGAAGGGAGGAGAGTATGACGGTCTACAACAGGAAAGCAACACCATTCCATCTGCCGTGTTCCCAGGAGTCATGTTCAAGTACTATTGTTTGACGACTAATATTATATCATTAAAATTATAATGTTAGTCAGAACATAAAATACAAACATATATATATATATATATATATATATATATATATATATATACATACATAAATATATACATACATATATTATATACTATATATATATATATATATATATATATATATATATATATATATATATATATATATATCTCTTTTTGATGTTTTCGTTGTACGGAAGCTTTATTTTGTCGTTAAAATCTGTTTGTCCGTTGTTAGTGGGACCTCTGTAGTATATTCCATTGGATTTCCTAATAGCCTTCTCGATAATGCGCGGTGGGTAGAGCAGTTGCATTTGATGTCGACGGATCGTATCGAATTCTTTTTAAGTACCCATTCGACCATATCCTAAGCCCTCTGAGAAATAGGTTGCAGCCAACCATGATCTTTACGGAGACATCGTGGTAGCTTAGGAAATGAATATAAACAACAGGGAAAGTGGGTTTACTATATACTGCGAAGGCGCATCTGTTCTGTTCTCTTAATTTTAGTACATCTAGGAATGGGAATTTTCCGTCCTTTTCCCATTCTGTTTTAAATTTTATGGTCGGAACTAGCGAATTTAGTCTAGTGAAAAATTCTTTTGAAATCTCCCCAGCTATTGTCCCAGAAAGTAAAAATATCATCTACGTATCTGAGTCAGATCATATTGTGGGGAGTGATAGACGACAAAATTTCCGTTTCAAAATGTTCCTTGTACAGGGTCGCTTAGAGGGGGGCTGGACAGGGGACTGCCCATGCTATAGTCAAACTTTTGTTTGTAAAGATCACCATTAAAGGAAAAAACGTTGTTATATATATATACATATTATATATATATATATATATATATATATATATATATATATATATATATATATATATATATACAGTATAAATATACTTATAATATATATATTATATATGTATATGTATACATATAATATATATATATATATATATATATATATATATATATATATATATATATATATATATATATATATATATATATATATAATTTGGGATGGGATCAGGCCTTGGGTTTTCTGTGATGCTTAAAATCTTGACTTCGTTTCTTAATGTTATAATAAAGTCCAGTAAGTCTGAGGGTTTCATTATCATGCCCTAGTAACTCAATGATCAGCAGTACATATAGTTTCCTTTAAAACATGACATCATAGAACATTATTGTCAGTATTATTTATAACAGTCAAGTAAATTGGCATGAGTGATGAATATCCTCATTTATAGTCAAGATGTTGCTTCCTTTGATAATGTTGTTGCAGCCAGCTCCTTTGTTAGATTATACAGTTGCTGATTGTCACTTACACAAGCCTAGAACGCTGCCCTACTCAGACGAATCCACTGTGCATTAATAAGAAAATACCTGTTGTATACTCTAATATACCATACTTCATAATGCATAGGCTACCTTTTACCTTTATGTGTCATTGTGTCTGCTGGCAGATTATTTGACAAAGGTATCCCAAAATTTTAAGCATGCTGGAGGAAGTATGTGAATTAACCATATTCTTTATTACTGCCTAAAAATTTGGCTGTTCAAGTAATTTTAGTGCATTATTTGGTTTTGCCTTGAATTCACAGTAACGTGGTCAGGAGCTCCAAGTCGCTCGTGGTATATAGATTTTCTTACTGTCGCTGTTTTTTTTATTTTTTATTTTTGAGTGGGTGGTTCTACTTTGTCACAGCTTGGGCAGAGAGCGGCTTGGGCACTGATCATAAGTTTGACCTTTTAGATACTGTGTAGTAGCGCAGTGACCTGTCCCTTGCAGACATTTAAACTGTTTTCTTTGTTGACATATATTATACACGTTCGGTTGACGGTAATAAAACCCTCTTACTTGATGGCAGTGACTATAGTAAAGCCTTGACTCAGGTTTCATGAGGCATATGTCCCGATTTCAGTGTCAACTTTCTTAGTTTGACCGCCCTTCCATTTTAGCTTCTTGGTTGGGTAAAAGATTTTGGAGAACAAGAAACATTCCAATAATAATACACGATTAACCTTTGAAGATAGATGAACTTCTAAAGGTAGAAGGGCATGAAAGATAGTAAATAGAAGGGCATGAAAGATAGTAAAGAAACAATCATGCAAGCGATGCCACTGAACAGAGAGAAACTGGGACGAAAGAAAAAGCACTATAAAAGAAGTCTGACATTTCTGATTTTATCAGCGTAAATGTCACCTTTCTTTTATAGTATTTGTCTTTCGTCCCATTTTCTCTCTATTCATTGGCATCCCTTGCATGAATGTTTCTTTACTATTTTTCGACTGCTCCACCTGCTTCTGCCTCCTCAATAAGCCCTGCAGAAGTATTGAACAACGGGAGAGCAATTTCTGGAACAACGGAAGAACCACCAAGTTCACCAATTTTGGAGACCCAACAAGCAGTAAGACAAACGACCAGTGTGCCAGCCTCTACTGTACCACGACGTTCCAGAGAATTGCTAATAGACTTTTGAAAGAAAAACAAGCTATTTTATAACTTCCATTTCTCAAAGATGTTGTCATAAATGTAATATTATTTCTATTTTTATTGAGGCTGAAGAGGCCAACTGAACAAGTTGGGGAGAGCTTCCTATTTAAGATCACGAGAAAGTGATGGTATCATATAATTATTGGATTTTTTCTCATCATTATCCAAGGTTTCATCAGCACCATGTTCATAATCATCATCACCAACGTGGCTTGATACTGTTGTATTCCTCACATATCACTGTTACCTCTTCATGAAAAAATCTTCCGGGAAGAATATAGGACAAGAAGCTTAACACCTCAGTTAAACACAAATGGACTTCCATTAATGATTTTGCTCAGAAATATATATATATAAATATATAATATATATATATATATATATATATATATATATATATATATATATATATATATATATATATATATATATACACATACAATATATATATAAGATCTGATTTCCCCAGTTCTCTTAAAAGGGAGCCCTGAATATTGCTTTTCTTCAATAATGCTGTGAAATAAAGTGGATTTAGGGTATCTGATCAGTCTTTATCACTATTAAGGGTAGCTACAAAATGATAACAGTACATCTTAGTTGTGCTTCATAATTTCAGAAAATTTAATCCTACCGCAAATCCGACAAAGAAAAACATTGGCAAAGGATATTTAAGAATTCTATGTTTATCATTTAAAGTCTACTTCACGTGCAAAAACGGTCCATCTCTCACACTCTTTATCTTTGCTTGTGTGTGTTTCAAAAGTACTGTCAACAGATGCTTCAACATGATAACTGTCACGGTGCTAGTGTACTGTAAGTTAGCTTCTTGCAAGATGTCAGTTCCTAAAAGTTTCGAAAACCACTCGGCCTACATTCCAGCCTTGTTACGCCTTGCTGAGTAAACACCAGCGACGGAACAATGCCTCTGACTCCTTTGAAGATCTGGAAGCTGGTTGGGCTCCAAGAGATATTTTAATCATCAGTATACTTCTGGAAGTTTATTAGGAATCTCAGTAACAGATGAGAGGGTACTAAGCTTAATTAATTTTTCCTTTATTTGGTCAGATCAAATACTCATGACCGAGAAACCGTGCACACTGATAATGAAAAAATGAAATATAAGCGCCAAGGAAAAAGGAGTGAGTTTTTGTCTGCTATTTGAAGGCATGCTTTTTTTTTTCTTTCAAATGAACGATGAGTCTTCATGAAGTCATTTATTTCTGAAATAGCGCATTCAAGCTATTCCTTTGCTGTGCTTGCTGCCTTTTCAAAATCATGGATTCGAAACTGGCCATCGCTAGTCAACTTTTGGCTCTTCACAGATCTACTGACGCACGTAACGATTTCGAAAATTATGATTAAAGTTATATACCTGTTTCGTTGATCTAAATTAGAATATTTTACATGTAAAACCAAACACTTATGCTGTACTCAGTAAAAACGGTGGTTTGATATTCATTAAATGGAATCCCAAATATGCCGTACACTATGCACAATGTATCTGATAATTTTACAAAAAATTTGGCCTTTTGTGAATTTTTTTGTCCGAACCTTTGAAGGTACGTTATTATTAGCGATCTTTATCCGATAACGGTGAGATATTTCTGAATCATGAAAGGAGTTTCCTGTACAATTTGGGCCAAAATATCTCGAATTAACATGGTTATCATCTCTGAATAACTAAAAAGGTTAAAATATTAAATGTCTGCCGCAGATATTGAAAGCAATGGTCAGTTGAAAATAAATGTCTACGGTACAAGAACTGGGGGAGCTCAGCAGTACATTCAAATGGAGCTTTAATCACCCCTCATCTGCAGCACAGTAAAGAATTTGACACTGAAACTCATAATTCGTCGCAAGGATAATTTTGATTGTTTAACTTATGTATCATTGTTTGATGACCTAGTCTTATTCTGCTTTTTTTGGAAATAGATTTTATACTTGTCATACAACCCTCCCTTTCTCTTTATATATAAAATAAATAAAAAATGTAAATATACATATATGTGTATGTATATTTGCCTCTAATCTGCATATATGTTAATGTTATAAATCTCTCTTAATATAGTATTTCCCTATATCATCAAACCCTCTATATTCTTCGTTGGGCGAGCGGGTTCCGTTCTCAGCTATCACTCTGTTGGCCGCGAGTTCGAATACCCGACCGGCCAATGAAGAATAAGAGGAATTTATTTCTGGTGATAGAAATTCATTTCTCGTCATAATGTGGTTCGGATTCCACAATAAGCTGTAGGTCCCGTTGCTAGGTAACCAATTGGTTCTTAGCCACGTAAAATAAATCTAATCCTTCAGGCCAGCCCTAGGAGAGCTGTTAATCAGCTCAGTGGTCTGGTTAAACTAAGATATACTTAACCTTTTTACCTATCTCTCGTTCTCACTGGAAAACACCCTTTATTATGAAGCTTCTATACAGCATCCACATTTATCACTCTCCTTTGCAATATCTGTACTTTGAAACCTTTTACACTTCCTCACTATTACATTTCCTTTACAAGTATCTCTTGTTTTAAAGGCAATATACTAGGTTTTCCATTCGCTGGAAAAGCTAAATCTGCATCTTCTCTCATAACTCCAATCGGTCGTTTTTGAATACTAGGTACCGCCTTTTGGGATGGATGATGCCACAAACACGCCTGAGTGAATCGTGCTGGACGTCATTAGAGATATGAATAATGACAGCACCTGGTCTGTGGATGAGTGTGTCAAAATACCCGACAAACTTTTCAAAAAGCTAACCGTTGCTCACCTCACAATCGATTTGACACTGGACGCGCCTGTTAAAGATGGAATTTCCGTAGATTTAACCGGAAATGATTCACTCTTATCAAAAGACAGGAACATAAAGTTAGCTAAAATTTATCCAGCTCCTATAACAGGAAGAATTTAAGAATATTCTTATGCACGGAATTTTTTCCGCAAACAGCTAAACTGTATTCGTGAAGGAGGAGGAATAACATGAAGTGGATTTTACCCACTCCACACATTCCTCAGGCTCCTGATTTTAATAAACCATTTCATCTCCATGTTGACGTAAAGAACACAAATAATTTTGCCGAGTTCTTCCCAGGAACCACTTCTTCTGTGACTGAAGCTCATTGCTTAGTATTCGGGGAATATTCGTATAGAAAACCGTGGACAAGATGGGCCGCAGTGCAGAAAGAACTTATCATCCTGAAGTCTTTTGTACCTCGATTCACACCTTCTTTTTCAGGGACAGCAAAAACTTATTATTACTTTAGTCATCTTCCACTGATATTTTTGAGTCGAGATAAATAGATCACCCGCAGGTTACTAGAAATTTCTCTTTGCAGATCGCTGAAAGTCTATTCAAGATGAACTTTCATTAAGGCTCTGATATATATATATATATATATATATATATATATATATATATATATATATATATATATACATATATATATATTGCAACTCGTGTTCATAGTCACCATCTTTGAGGAGGAAATGCTATTCATCCTATATATATTTTAATAGATTATTAGTGAACAACTGGGAACAGTATTAGAAACTGCAGGATTTCCATAGTTTACCATTTTTGATATATATATATATATATATATATATATATACATTTTTATAGGTTATTAATATAATATATATATATATATATATATATATATAAACGTTGCAGGATTTCTCTCTAAGTTTTGTGTGTAGCTTAATATATACTTTTATATATATTATATATATTATATATATATATATATATATATATATATATATATATATATATATATATATATATATTATCCATAGTGGCTCAAGTCTCTAATGGGCGCTGGTAGCTTAATTTATACTTTTGGAAATTATGTATAAATATATATATACATATATATATATATATATATATATATATATATATATATATATATGTGTGTATGTGTATGTACATGTATATATACATATATATAAGTATTTAAAATACATTTTCCAAACAGTGTTGAATCATACATATTGCAAAAGACTTGAAATAACACGGTAAACCAAGTTTTTGTTGATGACAAGATAACACGGTAACGGCGATTTAAAGGATTCCCCAGTGTGGTTCCTGATATCGTCGACTGATAAAGTATTAAAGAAGAAGCGCAGAATGGTTATGACGT
Source organism: Macrobrachium rosenbergii (assembly GCF_040412425.1). Taxonomy (NCBI): domain Eukaryota; kingdom Metazoa; phylum Arthropoda; class Malacostraca; order Decapoda; family Palaemonidae; genus Macrobrachium; species Macrobrachium rosenbergii. The sequence continues at coordinate 31,268,113 of NC_089746.1, forward strand.
CGGTCTCTTGCTTCATTCGGGATGACGATGGAAACGCAGTGAACAAAATTAACTTTCATACTTAGAAATCTTTCCTTCAAAATGATATGAGTTTATTTCACCATCATGAATGTAACAGGTTGGATATGGCTGTTTTGTAAGGTACAATACAACGACTGGTATTTGAAGGAAGGGAATTAAATTCAAGACGAATCCTTACTTCTAAGAATATATTGCCTACTTTTATACGCATTAAAAATGTATTCCAAGTCTATCAGGAACGAAACTGAATTAGTTGATCAAATCACTGTATATATTAATCCTATGTGTATTTGATTTATGTTAAATTGTGCTAGAATATAACAACGAATCAAGTTTACTTGTTTGTCGAAGGGGAGAAATGTGTCTAATTTGCTCCTGTCCTCACCCCTCGCTACAATTTTGAATGCCCTCTGTATTTTTTTTAGTATTATTATTTGTTTCGCTCGCACCCCAATGTTGAACCTTTTTCTCATTTTCTTTCCCCACAATTATTGGGAGATTTAGACAGTTTTTTCTCCTCAGTGTTCTAAAAAGTTACAAATTAAACATACAACTTTCCTTCGAAAATGGAACCTGACTTATTTTTTTGTTTTCATTTGCAATACGGTACACACGTGGGCATCAGAAACGTCTAAGAGTTTTTATTTTTGCTCTGAAGATTTCCACAATACGACTCTGATAATAATCGTCAAGGCTTCATGCAAGCCGAATACGAAAGGATTGCATTCAAGTTTCATGTCGCATTACTATCTTGGTTGACGCAACCATCGACTTATCAAAATATCTTCACCGCTATTTCATTATCAGATATAAAGTCATAATACCGTTCGCATCGCAATAACGTGTATTCTGATTCGATAAAAAAAGGGAGACACTAATCATAATGACCAAGAGGGGACAAAACAATCAGCAATAAAATCGAGAAAATTCCCCGGAACGATTTATTATACAGCTCACAGTCTCCTCCAATCTGGGAACGGTTAATCCCTCAAGATGTTACCTAGTTTTCGAGATTTCCAATACTGAAAAGTGAAATAATAAAAGACCCTGAAACTACCCACTTTGTAAATATAAAAACCCTCTGAAAAGGAGTTTTAATTTCCGCGAGAGATGATCTGGAATCAAGTCCAAATTAATAGAATATAGCAAACATGTTGATGTCGTAGACAAGGGAAAGGGGGTTTGCGTGAATCCTCAAAAGATGCAGCGTATCAGACTTTTCCATTAGACGATATTCCACTGACTATTTTGAAACAAACCATCAACTTCGAACGCACAGAGGGCAAATGTTAGTTGCATTTGGAGTTTTTTTTTTTTACCAGAAACTGGATTTTACCTGTCACTGATTGACTGTGTTAACAGATCTGGCATCATAATTACCCAGTCCACCTATGCCAATTATTTGAAATTCAATAAATTATGTCAAATAAATAACACAGTAAATACACTAACTTGATAAAACGACCATACCTCCATAACTATAAAACTACTCACTACTTTCACTGATGAAAATCTAAAACTTTGTTAAATAATTAGCGTGGCAGAAACAAAAATTAGATTCAAATATTAAAATCTGTGAAGACTGACTTTGTACGTGCAATAATTACATCATCATCATCCCCCCGGCGCTCACAGAGAAATTTACTATCAGGTCCCCAAGGTTGGACGCTTGACGACCAAAGCCCTTTCAGAAAGTTAGCCAGACTTTCATCACAAAATGGCTGGAAATGTTCGGCCATTGAAAATTTGATAGTGTAGGATCTTGTATGGCATTCAAAACAGACTTCCTTAACAATTTACCAAAAGAACTGGCATTTAAAAAAAATCACTTATAATATCTAAAATTCATACGTGACTAGAGTCAAAAAATTCAAATCCTGTAATGCACTTAAAAATCTTTGTAAATAAATCCTTTAAAATAAAAATGATGCAACATCTATGTAAAGAAGAACTGGGTAAATAGCTAATGGGTTCATCCAAAAAGACTGCTTTATATCCAGCACCATAGCACAGATGCAAATTTTTTTTCATATTTGGTCTAAAATGACAAAACAGATTATTTCCCCTGGCATTTCAGTTCCATCTTTACTTATATATGTATGAAAGCTAATGATAAGTTATATCAAAGGAGGATTTGCTGAATGTTTACGTAGCGATTCAGAATTGAAGCATACATTAAGTTTTATTGCAATCTCTCTAAATTTAAAGTGGAATGAATTAACCATCTGCTGATGATCTCTAAAGTTTGGATAATTCTTTTCAGTTTTTATATGAGCCATTACCTGAAGAATTTATGAGTCTCTTCAGCCCGATCCAACTTAGAACAAGCTAAATCTGGAGGTTGAGACCTAGCAAAATCTCACCAAAATCTCCAAACAGGCTTTCAATTGGGCATGACCTAAAAGTTCCTGTGGCTCTCACGATCCATGTGTTATGTACAGAACTCAGAGTTTAGCCCATAAACAGAGGCACACATAAACACCTCCCATCCATATGGTAGTTATGTGTGATCAGCCTCCTGTGGCTGCCATGCCTTTATTATGCCCAAAATCTTCACATATCTGGTTTTTAAATTACCCCATGAATGTCAGTTATCTAATTCTACCCCAAGAATTCTGGTAATTGGTCACACAGCGGTTTCTTTTCCCATATATACAGTATAAACATACTGGAGTGTGGGTGACCGCCAATTAGAAAACAGAAAAGGACAGCAATGCTTTTCTGTCTATGTAATCACTTTCTTGAAAGTAAGTTCAAGTTGTACAGTAGGTCTGCTACTAGCAAAATTATAAGCAAATAACATGCAAAATACAATTTTGTAGAGTAACCTTTTAAAATTGATTTTCAGCACAAAGATGGCAACACTCAATATGCCACATGAATGTGCTCTTCGACATTTAAAGGGTGACCATGTAGTACTATTGTACCTGAAATCTTCAAGATTTAAAAAAAATTTTCAATAAGAAGTTCAACTCCTCTCTCATGTTCCTTTTGTATAAATCTTGTGGAATGTCATGTTTCAAAATATTATCATATATGCTTTTCCAAGTAAAAAAAAAAAGAGAGGTATGATCTTTAAAAGTAAAATCTTCACAATTTTTGTCTTTCACTGGCACAAATATGTCACTGGTGGATGTATGTTCCTAAAGCCACATTGAAATGAAGAAATGTAATTGTTAAATTCCCAGACGAGAGGCGAAGTTTAACCCTATATATTCTATTGAAACTATACAGCATAAATGATTTAATACATTCTGAAGTTTGACTGGTCATGGCACATGTGGGCACTTATTCAAATTTCGTACAAAGTATAATCTGTAGCCATCTATTCCTCTCTCTACCAAGAGCCTGCATTTGGTTTGTCATTTGTGAAAACGCCTGCGCAGGTACCTGCCATAGTATCTGCTAACATCTGGCATTTTAGTCTTGAGCACTGGCAGTACCTATCCTCAATTTTCCTTTTTATCTACAGAGATAAGAACAGTTTTAAGTTTATTGGCATTAAGAATAATGCATAGTTTCGTTTCAATTCTTTCTTAATTGTATGTATAAAAGAAGCTATCTTTCTATGTTATTGTGACTGCTGATCTTAATGTTCTCTGTGCTGCTGATGTATACAAATTAGAGTTGAGCAGCTCTATGGCATCCCCTATCAATAGAATCATCTCAGTAACAGCACTTATAAAACTTACCCCTTGAAATGGTTTTGGGATAGTTTTCATTTAGTGACTAGTCCATTAAACATTGATTATAACTCCAGCAGACCATCATTATTTTCCTCTGTTAATTTGGCCCACTCAAATCCTGTTTGGTTTCAACAGGCTGTGTGAGTGTGCACAGACGAGATTTTGAGCCACTTAGACAACAATTCCAAAATAAATTGCTTGAATATCCATCATATCACTTCCCAACTTGCGTCAGTGATTGAATCCTACTAATTATAGCTGAAAGGTACCAATCTCGATTGGACATAAAATCAAATCGTACGCGTTGGTTTGGCTGTCTCCTATCCATGTTGTTCGGATATAAGTGACGACATCAATGGAGGGATAAGAAGAGTATTCATATCACCCAAAATCAGATATGGTTTTGGCAGCAACTGTTCATGTCTCCATCTGTGATGACAGGACCACTTTCTACTGTCTATTTCTATTCTTCAATTATGAAATCGTACAGCCAGGCCATTGAATCGTTTAAGAATCATGCACCTGCAAAAGTGGTCGTTCCAGAGAACTGGCTTCTCTCGCGGACTGCATATGGGTTGTGTGATATATTACACTGATTTTCATTATTATTATTACAGGCAACTGGGGGTGGAAGGCAGCTCAACTCAGTGCCAGTTCCCAGCTTAAAAAATAGGGAAGGTTTTGGTCAGGAAGGGCATCGTCAGGAAAACATCTGCAAAAATCAACAATGAAATGAGCCGTTTCAGATAGGAACAGCTAAACAAGGCTCATTAAAACCAGACCCCGACTGGGACTAAGGCGAAAAGAAGGGGAATACAAGACCCAAGGCCAAGAGAGGGAAGTCGTCTGCCCACCTGGGGGGGAATACAAGACCCAAGGCCAAAGAGACAAGGTCTGCCCAATTGGGCGTCGACTCCCACCTTAGAGGTACTACCTGCGATGACGTATCTTAGAGGTACCGGCTCATTACGGCAATTCACCTGCTGACGCAGTAAGGGGGTAGACAAAGCTCCGTCCACGTGGGGGGATTTTGGGGGAAGTGAGCAGACCTAGTCTCTCTTGGCCTTGGCAAGACCGAAATGTGACAAGCCGAAGGACCCCAGTAGGGAAAACAGCTCAGTACAGAGAATGAAATAGAGGTGTAAATAATAAATTATATAAGAAAAATGACAAAAAATGTATCAGATAAATAACAAAGAAAATGATATAAGATAACTAATAAATACACTCTAAAGTCTGACACTTGTCTGCTGCTTAACAACTGCATTTGAATCAAATTTAAACTTCTGAAGTTCCAGCGATTCAGTCACATGATTAGGGAAATCATTTCACAATTTGGTCGCACCAGGTACAAAACGTTTATATAATTGTGTGGGATTCAGGTTAAAATTGGTGTCATTTCGAAGCCGAACAGATTTAATTTATGGAAATATGCTCAAAACGTTAAACAATATGGAAGCTACCCCAAAAAAGAGCAACACTTTTTTGTAAAAAAATTGCCAGAAAAAAAAAAAATGTTAATGTACTGTACATGGTTTCGTCCAATCGTCAAACATAATGGAAAATCTGCAATCGTTTGTACGATCTTCGTCCTTGTCTCTGTAGCCTCAAAACAACTGACAATATTTCCTCTTCTTTCTTTCTCTAAAATAACTTCATACTTGGATATTGACAGTCAAAGCATAATTTATGAGATTATCATTTTCGTTTCGTAAAGTTCTCCAAACACTTTTTTTTTTTTTTTGTTTCGAGAAACATAAATTCTTTAATATTCTCTTATGCTGCAGAACATTTGTCACAGTAGACGCTCATTTCATACATTAGTTTGAAGAAACATTTAAAGAATAATAGAATAAAGAAAATTGGTGAAATTTTAATCATGCCTAAAAGCACGAGCGTACGATTTCCTGAGAGGTTTTACGCAGTCTTGTTTTCTAAATATTTCCAGTCTCCCTGGGTTGACCGGGACGCAAAATCCAGCCCCAGTTCTTTTGCCATGCCCCTAGGTTAAGTTAGGTTGCGTTAGGTCAGGTTATATTAATACAGCTTTTAATTTTGGGAGTGGGAAACATATTGGTATTATTTTCAAGAAAATTCTATGGTCAGTCTTTAAGATATGGCGTCCCGTTTTTTTCAGGAAAGGTCTCGGTGCTCGGTTACATCTCGGCAAAATGCTACCGGGGTCATCGACCATTGGAGCAACTATGTAATGGCTGAGGAGAGGGTTGAGGGCAGAAACAACAGACAGACAGAAAACAGAAGGAAACCCTGAAAACCACCCCGTCGTCTCCAGCAGACAAGAGACCACCTTGTTTCCGTTTAAAAGAATCTGTTTTAGCCTTAGATCAGTGGTTCTTAAACTTTTTTGCCTGGCGCCCCCCTCTGCATTATGTATAGACCCCACGCCCCCTACCCCTGAAATTTTTGCCAACTATAATCCATAAACAATATGTTGTCTATTTGTATGTTATTATACTTATCATAACAATAAAAGACAATTCATAAACAAGATTTGAAAATAAAATTTACTTATAATTTTAATTCTTGGCATGTTTTGAGATAATAATTAGAAAATATATGGAAGCAGTGATAACATTTTTGGCAATTTTGTAATTATCATCACAAATAAAAAAAATAATTGCCATCATCTGGCAACTCTGCTTGCACCTCCTTGGAAGCTTCTGGCGCCCCCCGGTTTAAGAATCACTGCAGGCTTAGATGGAAGCGAGGAGCCGTTGTGAGAAAAAGATGGTGCGCGAACTTGAAATGGCAACAGGGATCTCTATAGTTTGCAGCAATAAAAATCTCTCCCAAAAGCATATTAACTCATAAACCTTATTTCACTTTACACAATACAAAACAAACAAATAACAATGACAATAATATAAGGTTCTCTGTTATTTATGTCGACTATATTGCAGTCAGCCATAAAGAAGGATATGAAAGCGTTTTCATTGTAGGCTTTGACTACGTGGCCTAAAAATCGCTTAGCAGTATTTTCCCTTGATCACTTTATGTCAGGTTACTCTCCATAAGAGGATATTGTTTAATTATCAATCGTCATAAAAGCACAAAACAAAAAATTAAAGGTCAAAATCACGAACTGAATTCATGCAAAACCTAAAATATCTAGAGAGAGAGAGAGAGAGAGAGAGAGAGAGAGAGAGATCTTGTGTATGCATGTGTGTAAGCATTTGAAAAAAAATTTTCCCTCCGCTAGACAAAATTACAGAATTTCCAACTGAAATTCCAAAAGCACATTGAATGAGAACTCTTGTAAAAACAGATGCATTTGAAATTACCATTGAGTTAAATACATATATAGTATATGTATATATATATATATATATATATATATATATATATATATACATATATATATATATATATATATATATATATATATATATATATATATATATATATATATATATATATATATATATATATATATATATATATATATATATATATGAGATCCACCCAGATACATAGAAGGAAATTCTTCAATAACTATAAAACGTCTAAGTGGGAGAAAAAGGATAAATTCGTTTGGGTTTTCCAGGCCTCCTGAGCATATACCATAAGAACCTCCGATACCGTTTGAACTTCAAAGTTTCTTGTAAATCGACTCCCTTGCTGTCGCGAGACACCCAGCCCCAGGCATAAAGAAATCCACGTACGGGTAGTTTCAAAGACGCCCATACGAAATGCTGGATCTACTTCTGAATTATGTAAACTGAAATCTTTACAAGACAAGTTTTTCTGCCATAGCTACACTAGAACGAGCGTGTCTCATATAAATACGGTCCCCGTTGCGTAACTCCATAAAATACGGGCCCTACGTCATAGCTTCATGATTGTCTCTCTCCCCACCACTCCATATCTACTATGAAGAACTAACATTAGAATGGGTAAGCAAACACAATGCAGTCATGGCTTTGAGTCAAACTCACGCGAGTAAGACGTATTTAACATATAAAAAAGTATATTTGAACCTCCTATTTTAAAAGTCAGCCATTTTTCTGGCTACGTGCGAGAATTTCTACCTAATTTCTAGCTCCTTTTGGTACGTAATCTGGCCATTTCTGGGCATCTCTAGCTCGATAGACCATTCTCGAGACAGAACGTAAATCAGTGACGTCAGTCGTTGTTCAGCCTGAGAGAATGCTTTGTCAGTCAGTTTAATTGGACAGACAATAATTGTTGTCATCGTGCCTGCACTATAGCTCCAGCATCGACACAACTCAGCCTATTAACACATCTCTGTTAGTAAGCACTAAATCTGGAATAACATTAATCTTTTGCCAATTACTCTAACTTCCCTGCTAAAATATCACAAGATAAAGTATGGAAACCAGCAAATATATATGAAATAAGTAAAAAATGCGACGAAGTTTCTTTGGCGCAATCGAGTTTTCTGTACAGTGTATAAAGCTGTATGAGCAGCGGCCCATGGAACTTTCAGCCACGACCCGGTGGTGGCCTGTCCTATAGCGTTGCCAGACGCACGATCATGTCTAACTTTAACCTTAAATAAAATAAAAACTACTGAGGCTAGAGGGCTGCAATTTGGTGTTTGATAATTGGAGGGTGGATGATCAACATACCAATTTGCAGACCTCTAGCCTCAGTAGTTTTTAAGATCTGGAGGCGGACAGAAAAAGTGCCGACAGAAAAAGTGGGGACGGACAGAAAAAGCCATCACAATAGTTTTCTTTTAACTCTGAAAAATTTTAACAAGTCAGGTTCATTTCATGAGCACAGTTCTCACGAGGGACACCGAGACTGAGGTAATAAATAAATCTCAGGCCCAAGAGGTGTCAGGTTATTCTCCTTTTCCCTCTAAGCTAAACCAGTAGTCGGGGTCGCTGTAGACGTTAAAAGAAAGAATAACAGCGAAGCTTCTGCATTGCAAGCAATTTCGTTGACTGAACCTAGCAGCTATATCCCTGAATTTTTCTTCTGATTTCTCTTCTCTTATTCATTAACTACACGAGTCTGCAGTCATACTAGAACGCACGAACCATTTATGCTTCCATAACAAAACATGTAAGATATAGTCTAAGAAATATTCTGGGACGGAGGGACAAGAATCAGTATTTTCCATCAAATTTTCAGTATTATCGGCTACTTTTGATCATTTTCGGGGAAGTTTTAGGATTTCACAGTATCTGATATTCATCCCATTAAATGCAATCATCCATTACATTAACAAACTACGGAATATTTGGATAACACGAAAAAGGTCAATATAAGAAATAAAGTTAACCAAGAGAAGGACTTACCAGGGATATTTGATCATTCAGATTCAGTCCGATGCTGTACAAACGTAACTGTTGAAAAACATGACTCTGGCCATGTAACTAAAGTCATTCAGGTGATATCTATTAGACATTTAAACATGAAAAACCTTTGTTTCAACGTGATTAGTAAACACTATTTGGTAAGTCATGCAAGATAAGTAAGTATACGCATCTAACGATATTTAAAATGTTATAAAATACTATGACAGAACGTATTCGGAGTTTGCTCACTTGAAATAGTAAAACAAAATTCTGGAGATATAGAAACCATTTTAGTTTTCTGTAAAAGAAAACTATCGAGATGGTTATTTGTCTGTCCGTCCGCACTTTTTCTGTCCGCCCTCAGATCTTAAAAACTACTGATGCTAGAGATCTGCAAATTGTTATCAAACGTATGCAAATTGATCATCCCACCCTCCAGTTATCAAACATGATGGGAGTTCCATTGCATGGTCCCCTGAGAGTTTCATGGTCCGCGGCCTCTGCTGAGAGTTCTGAGAGTTTTGTTTGAGAGTTTCGTGGTTAGAAGTGGCTGAGAGTTTCATGATCGTGCTGAGAGTCTGGCAACGCATGGGCCGGGCTGAGAGTTTCATGGTCCGCGGTTGAGAGTGCCAACATGGCAGTTCCATGGGCCTGAGAGTCGTGGTCCCACTGGGGGCCGTGGCTGAGAGTTTTTCATGAGAGTCCATGGGCGGCTGATGGTCTTTCATGGGCCGTGGCTGAGAGTTTCAAGAGGTTTCATCATGGGCATCAGTCCTCATACACCACTGTACAGAAAACTCGATTGCGCCGAAGTCATTTTTCACTTGTATATGTTGCAAACTTGTCATGCAAATGCCTCTTTTGAGGGGAAACTTTCCTATTGCTGATATTGTTGATTGAAGGAAGAAATACGAAGGCCAAAGCACTGGAGGTTCTCTCCTGAGACTTCGTTAAAAACTTCTGCCCTGCAATATAGCCATCCTCATCCAAGGGCTTCCCGACTATTATTAACTGGAGGCATCTCGTCGTCATTTGGGATACCCAACCTAAAAATTAATTAATCCGGAATATTCCTGGGAATATTTGGAGGACCAAAACACTGAAATCTATCTATCGGTTTGTTTTCGAAGCTGATTTTTTTTCTAACATAATAAGAGGAATATAGATAATTTGGGAAAGACGTGTTATTGCACGCACGAACACAAACCCACATACTATCATATAAACTATACCAATATATATATATATATATATATATATATATATATATATATATATATATATATAGATAGATAGATAGATAGATAGATAGATAGATAGATAGATAGCTAGATAGATATTGGTATAGCGTTTCATGTACGCAGTTTTATCCACATCTCATCTTCAAAGCCGAAGTAACAAAGAAAAGACAAAAACTAGTGCTGAGCTGCTCCATTTATTTACACTTGTGCCGATAACCATCTCAGCTATCATCAAGGCACTTTAACATAGAAACTTCACTGCTTACATAATGGCAGCACACCCGTACATGCAAATATTTAAGTAGCATTCGTCTGATGGAAGGGAAAACACAGTCTGGTAGACAAAAGGAGTAATGTATGAGATACGCAGATGTGAGAGAACAGTTTATACCTCACTGGAACTGGCACAGTTTGCCCATTCAAAGGTATCTGAATTAGCAGTGCTAAGATTCGCAATATGAATAAAGATTACGACAGAGAAAATAACTTCGTCCTGCGGCTTCTTTGTCTAAAACAATAAAGTCTTCGACACAGCTAGCCAAAAAAATAACATTGTAATAAACATTAACAATTATGTTCTTTGGCATTTTTGAAATATTAGCAGAAGATTGAGAAGAGGTGAAATACTACTTGAGTTTATTGTCAAATATTTTCAGTCATTTCAAGCACAAATATCTACCCATATGCGTTGCTCAAAAGTGGGTTTCCAGGAGAAGCACAGCTAACATTAACATTTTACTCTTCGCTCCTAAAGACCACAATTCAGTCAACAACTAGTATTGTCAATACGAGATCGAGTGCTGTTCAGTAAATGCCACGATCCGGAGAGTTAACATTTGTTACAAAGATCCTTTCGATGAAATATCTCCCACCAAAATCCAAACTCCAAAAGCAATTCACATGAGGCGTGAAACTAAAATGGCAGGTCCCCGTTTTTCGGGCGTCAGAACGGAAAAGTGTGATAACCAGTTTAGAGCTTAGGTCCATTTACAGGAGGGTAAGGGTCCGTGGGTTTTTAGCAACAATTTCATCAGCCATTCGCACTCTAAATAAAACGAGAGAAGAGGATTTCCAAAAAATTCACCGCACTTTAGGGAAGCCTGATATTTTCATGAAACCTTGATTTTCTCTGGGATAATATTTTATGCATTCCTAAAAATCGCAAAATAGTTAAAACTATGATTTACTGATTGTGAGTGTCTGACGTTGCAACTGTAAGAGTCACTGACTGCTGAATTTAGTATTCTAATGAGACTTCCATTGGTATGCAGTCGAATAAGTTAGAGACAATAGGGCTTCCTGAAACTGCACAATCAGTAGGTGAGGGGAGTATGCAAATCCTTTTAGATAAGATTTTCATGAATATTATTTAAGAGAATCTAAACAGCAGCACCTACAAATATAATTTAGCTGAATATCGTTTAATATTTTTCGTCAATATAACCAGCTTTCACTCTCTCAAGCACTAGCACGCATGGGAGCATCAGATGCTAACAGCATATGCAGACAAAATGAAGGCACAAGACGTGTCTGAGGGCGTGTTAAAATCATTCTTTTCGTCCTGAAGAAGAACACAGCGATGAATGATGTAATCGTATTGTCTCCGTTTTAATTAGAGAAAAAAAAACAGTCTTCTCGTTCTCATTATGATCACTAATTAGTGTCTTCAGCCATCAATGAAAATAATCATCTGCACAACGGGAACCAGCCGTCTGTCATAGACGTAAAGGGATGAGTGATTTCCGACAGGACTGTGTGATTCTTTTCTGTCACCCGTGACAGAGGAGACGAAAGAGGATCTCCCTTTGTCCATTTCCGAAGAGTGACAGTAAATTCTTCTTTGTCCTCGAAAGATTCTCAGATATTTCTGTTTAGTAACTAACATTGGTTGAAACTCTCCCTTTGTCCTCCCTCTCTCAAATCTTTCGACACCCAAGATTTCATGAATCATTTCTACTGCATTGCTTTAAAATCTCTCTCTCTCTCTCTCTCTCTCTCTCTCTCTCTCTCTCTCTCTCTCTCTCTCTCTCTCTCTCTCTCTCTCAGCTATAGCACCACCACAAGCCAAATACATCAGAATATCATCTCTGATTTAATTTCTGCACAGGAGTTTGTAGCCTAGGCATATTTAATCATCAAATGAATAAAAAGATGCTTCCTTTTTGTACTCGTTTTCGTACATAGTGTTTAAAAGAATCTACAATAAACATTGAATATATGACGTGGCTCTCCGAAGTGTGATGCTGTAAACATAAACACTTTCAGTGCTGCCTTGATGCTTTGCGATAATCATATCCCAGGCAGTGGTATACTGTAGGTGGTCGGTGCTACGGAACAAACAGCGAGTTCTGTGACTTAATGAACTGATGATCTCGGATCACTGCATCAGGTCAAATGTTGATTGGACAGGATTATATACTGAGCTCACAACTCGCAAACTTGATGAATAATTGCGTCTGATATACAAGACAATAGAAAAAAAATGCAATTATCAGGGGACCATTGTATATTTATACAACACTTTCCCTGCCCGGTTCATCGGTTCATTTGGTGTTTTACTTAATCACTTTTGAGTAAGGATTATGGTGGGTCGGTTTCCAGGCATCAAATATGGTGGCAGTTGCTTTACTGTGAAGAGAGGAAGAAAGGTTCGTGGGAAAAGGGGAAAAGGAAAAAAAAGTGTCAATGAAATTTGAACTTTTATAAAGAACTAATGTAAAGCTCTACCAATACTTCATAATGACCAGGACTTAAGTTTCCTTATTCCAAAAATAAAGCCTAACCGACAAGAAAAACAAACTGCCAGTAGGTGACTACTGACGGTCGGAGCAAAAAACAGCCCGTGTGTTTACAACAGCGTCCCGTAAGTGATAGTCAAGTGTCGGCGTGATTCAAAGGACAGGTGTGGGCCTCTGGATTCAAACACCCAGTTGATAAAATAACGGCCACTGAAAACTGTTGAACATCGATAAAAGCGGGAAGGATGACGTGAGCAGGCTAGGTGTCAGGTTCATGGCAAGAGGCTCTAAGACAAAAGAGAAACCTTTAAAAACTTAAAACAAGAGAAAGAAAAACACAAAAGGTAAAGTTGTAGTTACATTCTGGCTAGTTTTGCGTCATAAGGTAGATATAAAACTGTTCTCGCACCAAACCCTGGTGACAAACATACTAAATCTGTCTGAATCTACCACTTAAAACCAATCCAATAAAGGTTAAAGCATGCTCAAGATGTGAGACAAGAGTGCAAATGCAAATGTGGTAAATTCCCACTGGTCCCACTTCTTGATGACTGATTCTGGAGACCCTCCAAAATGTCTTGAGCTCGTGAAAAGTGCAGATTATTTCCTTTAAATTATCCCAGATACAGTGCAGATTATTTCCTTGAAATGATCCCAGATACTATCTTCCTTAGCATCTGTGCTGCCTAGACACTCAAGGGGGCGGGGGTTGGGGGGAGTTTGCCAACAAAGAACTCCACCAGTTTCTAGTCACAGAGGTATCTTCGCTGCTGTTCACCCACACCCGATGAGCCCTCGATCTCCTCAACCCAAGGAGGCCCACCTCTCTCTCTCTCTCTCTCTCTCTCTCTCTCTCTCTCTCTCTCTCTATATATATATATATATATATATATATATATATATATATATATATATATATATATATATATATATTTTTTATCCCTTCATTTTATGTATTTATTAACTTCATTCTCAAAGAGAAGAAAGTCTTATTTATAAAAAAAAAAAAAAAACAAGAGACAATTACAGAACAGTTTATACAGTGAAATACTATTCAACTGGGGTCGAAAGAAACTTTACAATCTTGTAGAAATGAGTCATTCCTCGAATGTTCATTTCTGAAGGAACAAGACAGATGAGCCCTGGAACTACATTAAAAGTGAACTATATGAAGAATGCTCTCAAAGAGCTGAATCCCAACCCGCAGCACATTTGAAAACGAAATTCATATGATTAGAAAACGAAAACTCAAAAGTGAAAATATTTGGCCGGGGAGAAAATGGATCTCATCGAAAGAGGATAAACATAATACGAATAGTTGGCAATAACCAACTCGACGTACTGCGTATTCAGAGTGTAAGGAGGTATATGATATTCAGAATATATCATTAGAGAATCAGGTCTACACAATCACCAGGTAATTAAATTTGTATGAAAAAGGTGACGAGTCAAGAAATTCTGAAGGACTTAATGAACTTCAAATGACTAACAAGAACAATACCGACCCGCCCTTAATTCGGACTCATTTCAAATATTTAATGTTATGCTCTCAAGAACACAAAGCATGTTCTGTAACTATAGTTTCCTTCAGAAAGATTCTTGGTAAATCTTTAATTATACTTGATCGATCAACATTGAGAACCAAAACAGTTACATGCAAACCAAACACTCAAACAGCAGAAAGCAGGAAAGTGGTGTAAACTCTCTCTCTCTCTCTCTCTCTCTCTCTCTCTCTCTCTCTCTCTCTCTCTCTCTCTCTCTCAATTTATATATTATAACTTCACTAACAGGAGGCCACTTCAGATATGGAATATAAGCACCCAGTGGTAATTTCCTTTCAGGATATTAGCGCATCGTCCACCTTTGCGAGATTTCTCAAATATTAAGCTCATTTTCAAGATACACCTTTTACTTGAGGAATGCAGCCAACCTTTAAGAAATTTTTTGAAGAATCAAAATAGCAGCTCTCTCCTAAATTTAATAATGGCAATCATTCTCATGAAAAAATCGATAAAGACAACCAATTTGCTTATATTGCCTTCAGAAAGTAGACTGCCCATATTTAAAAAAGAGAAAGTTAAAGTGAAGTTTGGATGGAAATTGTCAAATATGTAATTAGGTATAGTTGTTAATAGGAAGCAATGAAACTTTTCTTCAAATTGCAAGCAGCTAACCATCAAACCAACCATGCAACAGTTTTACGCCAAAGGCATTAAGAGAGCTTTGGTATTACTCAGCAAAAAGAAAAACAGAAGATCGTCAAGACCAACAATTCCAGAGGTTCCTTGGCTTACAAAGTAAGTTTCCTCTTCAAGCACAGCAATGTTGTACCTTGTTCCACCTGTAGCCAATCTCCATTCTTTCAGTACTTTCCAAGGATGTATAAAAGTTGATCTTTGAGCCATTTGTGAGGATATTACAGCTCTGTTTGTGGTGTCTGTATCAATGTAACTAGTTAGATACAGGACAACTTTAACAGATAATTAAGGTGATGTTCATGCTTATTCAAAGTGGTGACTTTGACACGATTTGTCTTTAGGCTCATATAAGAATCTGTGAAACTTGGGATGTTGAAGGATAGAAACTTGATCTTATCAAATTTTCAAGCTATAAACAGTTTGTCTCAGCTGGTGTTCCTCTGCATACTGCTCTGGGACTTAGAATATAATGGAATGGAACGAACCTGCCGCATCAGAAGTTGCTGTGGGCAGTGCTGTGTGAGAATAAGTTCCAGCAAAACATAGAATATATACATTAGCTGACCTCACGCTTTCCTCCTGCTTCATGACTGGCTTGCAAAGGTAACACTGTGCTGAATGACTGAGTATTTGACAATCTGGGGTGTTACCTCCACACTCTCTTTTTCATAGCATTCAAAATCACATGATCTAATGATACACACACACACACACACACACACACACACACACACACACACACACACACACATATATATATATATATATATATATATATATATATATATATATATATATATATATATATATATATATATATATATATATATACATATATATATTTATATACATGCATACATACAATGTCACTCACCTTTATCTTTCACGTATCTCTCTTTTCCTATGCACCAAAGCCCTTCGTTCCCAATATTCCTTATACGCCATCTACTGAACGCTTTCTAGCTGTCCCTCTGTCTCCTTCATGACACTTACAAAGTATACATTCTCTTCACCAACTTATCGTCCTCTATTCTATCCACGGGATTCGATTTTTGCAAAACACTTTGATCCACCCTGTCATCTAGCTGACCATTTTACTGTTTTTACGCACCTCGAAATTTCTAACCTTTTGTTCTCTTTTACACTAAATATAATATGCCAGCAATTCATCTCTGCAGTTTCACTCTTTTTTTTTTTTCTTAGGGGGGCGTGTTATTTCAACTCAGCATTCACAGTAAACCTCTGTATTGGAGTTTCCATACATACACACTGCTTCCACAGGCATTAGAAGTCTCTCTCCAGTTTTACACCCTTACGCCTCTCCCGCTTCTTCTATTCGGTGATTCTCTTCCTCTCTCAACGCGCTATCACCCAATACAATTATTCCTAAATATTATGAGAACCAAGCGTCCACCGTGCATATGAGATTCACCGTTATTTGTTCTCATAACCTTAGCTCAATTTACTCTCAACTTTCACCTCTTTGAAGCACTTTCACATTATATTACTAGTTTCTTCAATCTCTCTACAACGTATCATCTGCAAACTTCATCGGTTGTTACACAGTACATTGCTACTCCTTTCCTCAACCGATAACTTTGCACTTATATCTAATTTTTTTTTCATCAGTCTACTCACAGAGTTACTAAACAGTCATGGAAACATACCATGCCATTATCTCAGATTTGATCGTTCTGGAAAGCTTTTATCCTATACCATACATCTTAAGACACTCCAAATTGCCTCTCATACTGCCAAACATATAACTCTTTCATGACAAACAAGTTCTTCGTTGGGCGAATTGGTAGAGCTGTGGACTAGCACTCGCTCAGCCCGAGTTCGAGTCTCCGGCCGGCTGATGAAGAGTTAGATGAATTTATTTCTGGTGATAGAAATTCATTTCTCGTTATAATGTGGTTCGGATTCCACAATAAGCTGTAGGTCCCGTTGCTAGGTAACCAATTGGTTCTTAGCCACGTAAAATAAGTCTAATCCTTCGGCCCATTCCTAGGAGAGCTGTTGATCAGCTCAGTGGTCTGGTAAAACTAAGGTATACTTAACTTCATGACAAACACTTATTTCATTCATCTTCCATTTTAAAGTGTTCTTACTCTATCCAGTCTTCAGACATCGTCTTGCTATATCAAAAACAATCGTACAATGTACTCTGCCTGGTATAATAAGTAATATCATGTCCGAATAATTTGTACCTTCCTCACTCTTACCCTTACAGTTTTATAGTAGAACAATCATTACACAATACTGGCGATGCAAGCCGACCTGCTACAACCCCATTATTTGCCAATGAAGAAACAAAAGACTGAATAAAAAGACGAATCCATTAAAGTTGTAGAAAAAAAGCTTTCAGGAAACATCCAGGTACGGCCCATGGAGTTTTATTTAGTGAAAGAGCCGTCACTGGCAGAAGCCTCGTGAACGCTGAAAATGACGGTGTCAGATATTGCATCCAGCTTGAATTTCTTTGATCCCTTTCAACACTGCTATTTAATGAACCTCTTCCACAAAGGTTTTACAAATAAAATTACATTTCAGCATTCGCTTAGATCTCGAAACATCCGTCGTGGAGCAGGCAAAGGAAAATCTATCGTTTTCTCTTTTAAGTGGAAAGCGTTCTCTTGGGTTATTTTCTCTTCTGTAAAGTTCGACTGGAAAGAGGGCGAAGAAGTAGAGCCAATATACTGTTGGATATTTTTAAAAACTAAACTGCATCGTCTTTTTATCAATGAAAATGGCTTTATCTCCTTTGCTATTGATAGATACTGATTGTATTTGCTTCTGATTATTATTATTATTATTATTATTATTATTATTATTATTATTATTATTATTATTATTATTATTATTATTATTACAACAGTTTAACCAGACCACTGTGCTGACTATCACCTCTCATAGGGCTGGTCCGAAGGATTAGATGAAATATTAGGTCTAGGCCATATGCCGAAAACTGGGACCAAATAGGTCTTTTGCTTCTGATGAACAATGTTAGTGGTAAACCTGGTGTTTGCTATGCCAGGCTGCATTAAAAGGAGAGACGTCTGTCCCCGGCCAAAAACGCGGTACTCGGCGGTGTTTTTCAGAAATGGCTTCACTCTGGGTGTTGGCTTCGTTTCGCCTTACTTGGTCGATTCCCCTTTAATTCGAAAGCAATGAGTTCTTAAAACAGGGCCAAGTTGGCGTTAATACAGCTGGTTACGAAAAATTTGACATATCAGTTGAAAAAGTAAAAAATGAGTCTCACACGGGCAGTTCTATTTGTTTGCTCTATTGATGATTTCTCAAAAGAAAACGTTAATGAAAATATATTATTTCAACTGGTCCGGGAGACATTCTGAACATTTTTTACATGATCATTTTTCTTTTGGCGAAACACTTTTCCTTCATCACAGTACAATGTAAACCAACACCGAAAACACACTGGAGCTGAAATTAACATTGCCTGTATTTTCTTACCTATTTAATACCTCGACCTGTTGGCAGCATTAAGAGAGCTTATGCTTTAAACAGAGTACATATTGTGTGATCGGGCCAGCGTAATCCGAACGTTATTAAACTCAGCCAAGTAATGTATTGTTACAGGATACACACACACAAATCATATATGTATGTGTATGTGTGTATATATATATATATATATATATATATATATATATATATATATATATATATATATATATATATATATATATATACAGTATATACATACGACTGAAATATTTTCTGTTAAACAGAATTCCATCAAATATAAGAGCCCATAAAAACGATAAAATGTGGAAAGTAAAGGCTATATTTCAGAGACCAAACTGTCTATCTCTCTCCTCAGGCAAATTGTCACGATTTGCCTGAGGAGAAAGACAGTTTGGTTTCTGAAATGTAGCGTTTGCTTTCCACATTTTTTTGTTTTTATGGCCTCCTTATATTTGATGATATATATATATATATATACATACATACACACACATATATATATGTGTGTGTGTATATATATGATTATGTATATATATATATATTATATATATATATATATATATATATATATATATATATATATATATATATATTTATATATATGGAAAAGGAAAAAGATTTGAGTTTGTATTTTTACTTACACCAGGAAATTGCCTCCCCATATGTCCCGTCCGCCTTACCTGTAAATAAAAAAATAAATCATCATCTCCTGTTTTAGCAAATAATGATATGTTAGTAGCCATAGACGTATTGATATCACACGCAGACAAGTGGCTACAGCGTGAGAGAGAGAGAGAGAGAGAGAGAGAGAGAGAGAGAGAGAGAGAGAGAGAGAGAGAGAGAGAGAGAGAGAGAGAGAGAGTTAAATCATTTTCTCCTGGTGTTTTCTGATTATCGAAACTTCTTGGAGTCCTGCCCAGTCATGATTTTCATGAATGAGCAAATCTCCTTTAAAAGTTTTAGACAGCTCTAATGTTTAGAGCAATACGGTTCAGAATTGCTGAAAGAATCTAAGCACCAACAGACAAAAGCGATGTACCTCAGTTCACAAGTGACAATACCTCCAATTACTGTGGAATTGTTCTTGAAACTCTGCCGCCGAATGTTACCGGTAACTTTGGACAGCTGTCTATAACCAAACCAAATGATACTGCAGACACTTGCAATATTGAGGGACTAGAGTGAGGATTGCCAAGGACCCAATAACACCCACTAATAATGGAAGTTATTGGGAGTGTCATTTCCGCAACAAGATGAAGTCTTGACTTGTCCATTTGCACTTTAACAGAATATTCTCCACAAGGTAATCCATTCGTATTGTCTGTCGGTCTATCCCCGGAAAAAATATGTACTTTTAACTAGTCAAGTCTTTTCTACAAGACCTAATGAATTGCATTGTACCTTTACAAACCATTCTCGTCTTTTAAAAATTTATATAAGAAATGCATCTCTTTAGTACATCTCGAACTGACAAGTCTCTAAACTTTTCCCCTCTTGATATGGAAAGTTATTGAAGCTTAAATTATTATCAGATGGTAAAATTACTAATCTTTAACCTAAAAGCTTGAGTAGGAGGTAATAAATAATGAAATAGGTAAAATTGTTGATATCATCAACACCTTTATAGTACATATATGTTACCGAAGGGGAATTTTTAGTTGATAATATATATACATATATGAATGAATTTTTATCACATCACCGTATTTGATTCATATACAAGCATTAATGCTACAAAAGTCCATTGTGAATTTTAATATCCAATTAACAAGCATTCTACGTCCTCCGGAAATAATATATTTTCATATATGTTACCAAAGGGGAATTTTTTAGCTGATAATAAGTTCGTCGTCCCGTGGGCTCGAACCAACGAAAGACAAGAACTCAGGACTACAGTGACGCCTTAACCCACACGGCCAAGTGAGGTATAAGATTGATACCGACCCTCACCTACAAATCACCGTCGAACTTGTACATGTATAATATATATATATATATATATATATATATATATATATATATATATATATATATATATATATATATATATATATATATATATATATATATATATATATATATATATATATATATATATATATATATATATATATATAATATATGGGTTTCAAACCATGGGTCGGGACCCCAAGTGGGGTCGGAATGCTCATTATGTGAAGTCATAAACAGGTCATAGGGTCGGTCGCTGAGTCACCCCCAGGAAATGGGTGTACAAAA
>NC_089746.1:31291511-31356511 GCF_040412425.1 Macrobrachium rosenbergii
CACTTAGAATACTAGACCCTGTACTATGCAGGACTCTCTTCTAGATAATTAAAAGAATTTTTTTTCTTTTCCTGAAAGAAATTTTCTTCTGCATGGCGAAAAACATCTGAAATGACACTTGAATTAGATAAAGTATCCAAAGAACATGCAATTTCGGCGGAGACAACAGCCATCTTGAAAAGTAGGTGGCATGTCTAAAGAAATTCAGCCATTTTCCTTCGATTTTTTTTTTTTTTTTTTTTGCAGATCAGATGGTAGACATCTCTGGAAAATTACCACTTAGCTGGATTTTTCAATTTGTAAGAATCATTAGCAATCTGTCATACTATCTTTCTTGCTTGTTTCACAGATTCTGTCAAAATGTTAGGCACTTTTCATACTAGTATGCTAGTTCCCCTATCTCCTTGTCAAAGACCTTTTACCACCAACTTCAAATGAAACTATTAGTTACAAGGGATTCAGTTCTCCTTTTAGACATATTTCTGAGTAAAAAACACATACTGTATTTCAACAAAGATAAGACCACAAGTTCTTTCCTTTTTGGTGATATACAAAAGAAGTATTTTTCCAAACTTAGGGCATTTTTGTGATGAATTTGATATTGCGTGACCATCGTTTCTACTTCCCAATAGATATGTTATATTTGTGGTGCTCCTGTTTCCTTGTTTTTAATCTTACCAAAGCAATGGATCTCCTCAGTCAGGTTCTTTCCAGTCAGCCGTCAGGTAGGCTCATTATGTATCCTTAGGTTAAGATTCAGTTATTGTTTTGTTGACATGAGACACAGCCGTTCCTCTGCTCTCAGCCCGTAACACGACTGGGACGCCAGTGTCTCACGTTCACTGCCTCACAGTTCATACCTACTTGTGTTCCCAGAGGTAGGTGGGTCCGCAGTGGCAGTTACTGCCTTATCTCTTTTATTCCCTTGAATCTTAATATATGGAGGATTTTGCTTTCGACTTTCACTTATCGAAGGGCACAACCGATTTGTTGTGCTATATATAATAAAATATATAATTGACGACTGACTGAAAATTTTCTAGTAATTAACGAAAAAAGCAATAAATTCTGGCACTCCTCTTTTGTCATTTTTATATACCAGAGTCACAAACGAATACACAAATCAGATCATTCAATGCTCCTTTCTTAGAAGAAAATATTGTATAAAACAATGAAAAGAACAAAAAAAGTACTTCATGGGCATAGACACAAACCTGTCGTAATGAACCATAATGGAAACCGGGGGGATCCACTTTATTGAATTTCTTCCAGAAACGGTATTTATTGATGAGAGAGAGAGAGAGAGAGAGAGAGAGAGAGAGAGAGAGAGAGAGAGAGAGAGAGAGAGAGAGAGAGAGAGAGAGAGAGAAAATATGGCATTTCACATAAAAGAATTAGATTCTTGATTTCATGCTATTTAAATTTGGTATATTAACCCTTCAATGCCGATATGATGAAGGACTTTGAGTATTTATATGAATATCTCAGAATTGACTTAATCAGGTTCGATTTACGAGAATAAAACCGAAATTAAATATTTTATATCCTTTGTTGTTTTTTTAATATGTTCCCAGAATGGGAACGTTGGACACTTAGGGGCTATATTCCTAGTGTAAAAAAAAAAATTAGAATGTAGGCTTAATCCAAAAATAGCATACTCAGGGTATCCAGCCTACTAGAGTGTCCAACGTTCCCATTTAGGGAACACTTTACAAAAACACTTACAGTGATGAAATGGTAATAAAATTCATATTCCACATGATATATTATTGAAGAAGCATTCACAGTGTATATGAAGAAAAGAAATGAAAGAAATACGTCTTCCCTTATATTGAAATATAACGTTTATTTGGGGTCACTAATGTCCCGAAAATTTATGGAAATATAGAGCAATAATTATATCCTAAATTACACAAAATTTTGTCTTACCACTTGTGACAGTCCATAAAGAATATAACATTATACCTGACATCGTAACAATGCCCCTTTATCAAGTAAACCTACTAGCAACGAATGTCTCTCTCTCTCTCTCTCTCTCTCTCTCTCTCTCTCTCTCTCTCTCTCTCCCCGACCTTTTTCTTTTCATTATAAACCCTAGGTAGCTAAAACACAAAGGAACCGACATCGGAAAGACCAATACAAATAGTGAAATACAAGTAGTGACATCTACTACTTGTTTTAATCTTTAATGCGAGCTCATTTTGAAGATAGAAAACTAACGTCTCAATCTTAGAATTTTCCTCCTGTTTTCAGTATGGTTTACTTCCTTATTATTCCTGCATTCTTACAAAACCTAATAAATATTACAAATGTTTAAACTCTTTGCTATAACATCCCTACTAAATTCACCAAACTTACAGTTTCTAAGAGTAATTCTTGAAACGATATACTAACTAGAATTTGTCTCTGTACAGGCTGCTTCTTTCTCCTTCCGGAATATCATCATTGTTATCCGGCCCGAAGGGACGTTTGTATTTGAATACGTTGGCTTCTACCATCGCTAAGATGTCAGGGCTCAATAGGAAATGGAAACGATTCTTTTCGACTGCCAGACATTTTAGTAATACAACGCTATCATATGCCATCAGGTTTCGGTGACAACAGCCATCATTTTCAAAAATATCTTGCTGGTATTTCGTGTGTCAAATCACCTTTTTCTTGAAGCAATTCTTCTTGGCCTTGTTTCGCTTATATATATATATATATATATATATATATATATATATATATATATATATATATATATATATATATATATATATATATATATGTGTGTGTGTGTGTGTGTGTGTGTGTGTGTGTGTGTGTGCGTGTGCGCGCGCGCTTGTGTGTGTGTGTGTTGTGAAGTAAGCAACAGCGATATATTTCAGAAACATCTGCTCCCTCTCCGAAAAAGGAACCACTCGTTTTCTTTACTCCATTTGCATAATTATATGTGCATCCTTTACTGATATTGTAGTCTCTTTTCATAGCAAGCTTTCATAAATTCACACACACACACACATATATACATATATATATATATATATATATATATATATATATATATATATATATATATATATATATATATGAGGCTATTGATGCAGAGCAGCAGAAAATGTCTTCGAGACAGCAGTAAGGCTGACAGAAAAAATACTGAAAAGCCACTGACATTAACTAGCATCCTCTCTGAAGTACTTCCACTACAGTTTAATAGACAGACTGAAATGTAACTGGGAAATGACAGAATGCATATAAAAATTCAAGCAGGTGAACCAGGTGCCGTAACAGCCTCATTTCAATTAGTAAGCTGGCAATTTAGCAGCACTTTCATATTGTTAGCCTTTCATTACTGATACGCTTCTGTAGTCCATATGCTGCCGTTGAGAAGTCTCTAAAAGCAGCAGCAACAATTAGTGAGCAAGTTAAAACAAGAGAAGACTAGTTGATCTGTTATGTTACACAGTATGTGGATCACAATGAGAATGGCTTAAATGTGTACATAAAAATTCAAGGAATGTGGATGCCCGGAAGATAACTTGGAAAGTTTATGTCACAAGCGATGCCAAAAAGGGAAGATTCTGTGTCTGAAGATACCCGTGGAACTGCAAAACTGCCCATGAAAAAATAAATATTATAAAGGTTCGCATTGATTAAAAAAATTAATGTATTAAAGTTTTACCTACGATTGCTTCTAGATGGTAGCAGATATCCCTATCCATTACTTTGCTACTTAGATTCTATGTCAATAATACGTCAATGAATTATTCTATGTCAATAATACGTCAATGAATTATAGTATACGCATAAATCACAACCATTTCTAGTAAACACACAAGAGAGAATGTTATTACCTTATATTTCAAATGATGTATCTTTGCGGAAGAAAGTTTAAAGTTTTATACTTTGGAGGGCACTGGACAGCTATTTAAATGAATAGTACTAAGACAGAATAACAAATCTTGGGGAAAACTTCCAAGCATAAAAAAAACACTTTCAGACAGACCACTATTTCACTAGATGTTTGGCCACGCAACATTTCGTGACAGGCGCCTATTTAAAGTACACGCATGTTACAGTTTAAGGGTAATTTGGGTCTTCTCCATCTAGATGGTTCGCACTGTGCACAACTGCAGCCATGCTTGGTGCATCACACCAACCGGAAGAAGGTTTAGACACCAGGGAATGACACTGTTGAAAGGGTACAGAAGCCCTTCTTAAAAACCACAAGAAAAGGAAGCGATATGAATTCTGGAGGATTTGTTGCAAGGCATGATGTTTGACACAGAAGAGTAAAATGACATTGATCTTAATAACATACACATTTTTGCTAATATTGATTATAATCTTAACAATAAACGGACCAGTTACGAACAAGTATGCATTCAAGAAGTACCACTAAGCAGTTAATTTTAGACGATCGATGGGCATCAAAATCACCCAAGATATTTCCATGTTAACTAAGAATTTGCTCCCGAAAGGATAGTTTCTTGGAGGCAAAGCCACAACATTAGTCACACAGTTTTGGAAAATTACATTTTCGTCAAAGTTAAAAAATGGAAGAAGATACTTTTAAAGAAGTGACCTGGCAGCAATGGTTATGAATACATCGCCTGAAAGCTTGGAGCTCTTTCTTGTTTAAATTGGAATTATGCAATTAATTAATATCACTAAGATATATACATGCATATATATAAATATATAAATATATATATATATATATATATATATAGATAATATATATATATATATATATATATATATATAAATATATATATATATATATATATATATATATATATATATATATATATATATATATATATATATATATATATATACAAGATGTACAAGTAACCTGGCAGGAATGATGATGATGTGCCGCTCTGTCATTTTCTAAAAGCAAAACAACAGATATATAAAGACGGCTTTACAGGGTAACTGAGGATATGTATATATATATATATATATATATATATATATATATATATATATATATATATATATATATATATATACTCTATATTTATATATATTACTATATATATGTATGTGTGTGTGTGTATGTGTGTATATATATATATATATATATGATATATCTTTCTGATTACTAGCTTCTTTTCAATAAAGCAATAAAGATTAAATTGTTCCCCTACAAATGATACTCCAAAACTTACAGCTGCAGCAACTGGTGCAGCTTCATTAAAGAAGTCTACGCTATCTGGGCACTTTCCATCTCTCGGCAAGAGCAGGGTTGTTCTGCCGATGGGATGGTCGATATATACATATATCTCCTCATACGCATCTCAACATTCAAGAGCCGATTTTTCGTCCGCAGACTTATTCAAAGGAAGGGCAAGAGATACTCAACAGAATTGGAATAATAAAAACGAATTCACAAACATAGATTTCTGAAGGACTGTGAGATGCCTATTCAGAAACTAATTAACAGTTCTTTCTGGTTTTTCTGTAACTCTGTTCAGATTGATTTTCACTCTTTTCTTATCGTTTTTACAATAAGAAATCCCTGAAAGTTTGCCGTCACATTCAGTTCTTAGCTATGGACTAGTATTTTTATATAGAAGTACGTCACATTTCATATGAATGTAAAAATAGATGAATCATAAGTCCAGCGGGTACTTTCCGTCACTCATAACTCAAAAGCTATGCTCATATTATATTTCTACGATATCTGATGTCTAAACCGTAGTCTATGTGTTTGAGCAATTTCCCAAGGTATGTGCAAAGCGTATAGTGTTGGTTATGGTGTTCCAAGCGACGGCTGACTGTATTGATTCTCGATGGGTAGCGTAATGAGAACGGCTAGGTTTACACATCACCAACAAAGTAGACATGGCAGCTCAAAAATCAAACAAGAGTGTTGGGACATTGCAAACCTTTGACGAGACTGCTTAATCTCGCCCCATCCCCAACTCCCAAGTCTCTGCAAACAAGAGAGAGAGAGAGAGAAAAAGTTCCTTTTTCCCCAGGTACGTTATTTTCCGTCCTAAATCTAATCCCTTTTTGCGCGTCAAAAGGCCCACAAGCTTTGGTAAAATTTAAAATTCACACATCAATTTACTTGACTTAATCCCTTTTGAACACATTACGTTGCATTTACAAATTCTCACGTAAAATATGCAAATACTAAATGACTTTTCGCGGAAATTCAATCACGAAAACGTTCTTCATCTAAGAGGTGAAGAATACTTCTTAGATAAATGGGTTTTCTTGAAATAAATGCCCAAATTCTTCATATTTCCGAAGTTTATTTATATGAATCTCTCTCTCTCTCTCTCTCTCTCTCTCTCTCTCTCTCTCTCTCTTAATAATACCTCAGGAAAAAATAAATTCAAATTCTGATCTCTTAAAAGCCCTATCAATGGTGTTTGCACGGCGGATCCTTAGAGTGTCCCTGCAAATACTATTGAAATGAAAGCCTTTTAAGGCATCCATGCCGTAAATTTCCAGGATACTTTCATGTTCATTTTTTTTCCGAATGGAAAAACATTGTGACAGTTCTCATTCACAGAATGTTTTCACTCGACTGAATAAAAAAAAAAGTTTTTTTTCCCAGAGATTTCAGCAAGAATCATTCCAAAGCGGCATCAGTTAGAATATTTGAAATAAGGAAAAGAGACAACATATATCTAGTGACAACAACAGTGACGCTGAACACTATAACTGCAAGTACTTTATAAATACGAACGTCATTGCAATTTAAAATAAAGACGAGAGAGAGAGAGAGAGAGAGAGAGAGAGAGAGAGAGAGAGAAATGGAATCGAACGATTGGAGATTGCTGTCGCCTCTAGGCAATGCGATTGGGCGCTCAACTATAGAACTTAGGGAGTCATACATTTTGAGCAAAGAAACAAATTTCGGAAAAATAATATTGAAGAAATGTAAAACAATAACGCAAATAATGTGATGTAAAACCGAACTCCGCCTTGTGTATAAAAACTGTAAACTGTTGATTTATGTCCTAATGCATCTCAACCCATCCCTGATAAACGACGCCCATTGCGTAGCTGCGAAAAAAGGTAACATTGCACGCTGTTCACATTGCAATAGACACTGGACGGCCTCCTTTTGATAATTTATGCGGTGGTACTACATTTAAATTTCCTGATACATTTATCGGAGCCCAAAAAGAGCCCGTGTCCCATTTCGTCCTTTATTGTGGTGATTAACCCGCCTGTCTTTAAATCAGCTGTGCAAATCCTTGTAGATCTCGAGGCAACTTGGTGCGACAGTATCCAGGTATTTAACAATCTTTCTTAAAGACAGTACTATGACGTGGGCAAACAGCTCAATGAAGTTCATTTCAGTAGTTTCGAAGTTTAATAGTACCTGTTGTATGTAACAAAAGGATGTTGCTTGATTGATCAAGTTTCAAATTCAGATACAATTGTAAAATAAAAACTCCAAATTTCAACAGAAATTAAAATCCAAATTGCAATGAACAGGTGCCACAATGGGTTTAGCAGCCAAAAATAGTCTGGGCAAATGGCCAACGCCAAGACGGTTTCGCCCAAAGGTGCTCGCACACTCCTAGCAAAAATCATAAATACAATGTTTATGCTCCAGTTCTTGAAAGCTTTTTTTATTTCATGACATACTAATCTAAACGTTTCATATATGGCCCGTCACTGGAAGGTCCAGATGTGCCATATACCGCCCGTTGAAAGATAATGCATATTTCGAATTCAGAAGACGCCTTTTCTAATTTGTTTATTTGATGAGTTCAAACTTGACTTAAGTATTAACGTGTGCCTGGGTGACGAACTATCTCTCCATCACTAACCTAAAGCAGGGTGTCATTTACTGAAAGTCTAGCCAAAAAAAAAAAAAACACCCTCTCGCATATACCCCTAGTGATGAATTTTTAATATACGGTCATGCAAAATAAGATGTCAGCCGATATACGAACACGATTAAACAGCTGAAGGGCAAAAGTGCTTTTAAGCGAAACAATTAGACGAAAACTCGACCCAGTCATTTGGCTTCAAGTGCCACCCACGCACTCCTCTGCTGGAGAACTACTAGAAGGCTGGTGGTTCCTCTTCTTGGTATTACTTATGTGATTTCAGCAACAATCAACATACAGTACTTTTACTAAATATTTAGAGCAAAATTTGTAAAATTATTTTTGCATATGTTTCCCAAGTGAATTCGTACTTTTGACGTCAGTACAACCAATTTTGTTTATAAAGGAATGTCCTTAACAATCACAGTACGATTCCTGGATACTGCGTTTAATCACAGAAAATTAAATCCATAAGGATTCAGAGCACCATTTATAAATCCGGTACAACGGTAAACGCATTCAGAATATACCATTAGTTTGACGTTATGAGTTTTCCTTTCCAATGAGATGCGAGAGGAGGACAAGACACAATTGACAGTAAGTTCGAAATCATTCATGGCCAGAGCCAGTTAGCGAAATAGTAGCACAACACGAAGTATTCAGTAAAAAGGAAATAACAAAAAAGTAGGAAGAATGGCCGGGTCATTCTTTTTGCTATTTACGTTCGCAAAAAGAGAATGAAACTCAGGAAACTTTTAAAACACCGACCGATTTTTTTGGTTTCTCCAAAGCTTTAAGACCTTTTGTGGAGGTAATAATTTACCAGGCTCGACTCGGTGGGATCTCTGCTCCTGACCTTCTTAATTTATTGCTTTCTTTGTCAAGACAGAGGATAACCTAAATTAGCCCTGTAATTGAAAGTAACAAAGTCCAGCAAATATTTTTGCCCGGTGGATGGCGTTCTTCTTATATTCGGATCTTTCCTAGATAGTGACCCCCACGGGTTTTAACCCGGTATGTATCCACTTTTGTGGTATGTTTAGTACAAGCCCGTTAGGGATTACCGTAAAAACATAAACAAAAGGCTGCAGATATCATAATGTTAATGACCCAAAAGAAATATTAGTCCTACATAACGACCCCCGAAAACCCTTGGGTGTCACTATCTAAGAAAGATCCTTGTCTTCTCGATCACTTAGCAAAAATTCTCTCAAAAAGGCACCCATGGACACAATAGCTTCAGATACACCAAATAACTCGAATACAACAAAAAGCAGTTAGATCCATTTGACCACCTGGCCTCAACATCCAAAGGTTCAAGGAGGAAAAATCGACTCAGACGGAGATCCATGTCGTGGTCGCTTTAGGTAAACGATACAGCAATTTCCATCGCATGACTGATGGTAGAGGAAGAAAACAGTCGATATAGGAAGGGTTTCTTGAATTTTACTTCGTAACACAAGTTTACTGAGGGTGAATACTGAAAACAATGATACTTGTTCAAGACGAAAGAGTGATATTCATACAGGATACCTGGCATGACATAGATGACGAACATGATTGAATGTAACTGCCTTCCTCAGTCACATTAATTTTCTTCAAATATTGAGTGTTAGCTTTATGGCAAGGTAATTAGGTTTATTTTTAGGAGTTCATATGAAAGGGTTAAATACGGGAACAGTGTGAAAATATATAACATTGTTATTTCGTAAGATTCGATGTTATTTGTTGTTTTCAAGTCTTACTTCTGAGCATTTCTTTCGTAGGGGAAAACTTGACAAGTCGAGAACGGTCGCCGAGTTTGATTCAAAATGGCCATCCTGTCACCAGGGGGTAGGACCGAAGCCACAGATAATTTGTTGTTCACTCTTCGCTGTGGGGCTTTCCCTCTAGCACCGGCTCTTTCACTAATATTATTATTCAGGCAACTGCGTCAATATAACCGTATCAAATGTTACGTTTCGTAAAAATATGGTCTAAAGGCTAAGAGTTTCTATATCGTTTAGAAATTTCCTCTTTGTAATGAAGAGCTAAAAGTAAGTGCAGTAGGGAACCCAGTTCTGAAAGATATCACCAGATATCCGAGCACCCAGGAGTTTCAAACGTGAGGTTCCTTGACACGATGCGAAAAACTCATGAAATGATACACCATTTTTAAACAAAACTTAGAAGCAGCTCAGAAAAACACCAGTTTCTACTTCATTTCATTTTTTTATCGGGGATGACAAGAAAGATAACGAACTGTTCATTTCTGCACAACTAAGTGGAAGTTCTAATCAAACTAACAGTGAAAAAGAGCACATATACGCCCTCTCTCTCTCTCTCTCTCTCTCTCTCTCTCTCTCTCTCTCTCTCTCGTACAGAAACATTCATACTCACTTGTTCACAGGTCTTAAAGTTTTTTGGCCACAGCTGGTATAAAACTCGCATCTAACGGTTGGATCTAAATATTCGAAAGACAACTGTTTCGGGTCAATGAGGCGAACGAGTCAATGTTTACGGGAAGCGAGTCTTCGGGCGCCACAAACTGAGCAGTATCATCCATTCCCAAGAAAGATCCGATGGAGGAAGAAAACCTTCGCCATTTGAGCTGAGGACTGAAGAATGTGAGTATATCGTTATATTAATTTTATTCATCGGAATGAGGCAAAGGAATAATAACCAAGTAGCCTAAAAAAAAAAAAAAGTAAAAAATGCGCAGAAGTTTCTTCGGAGCAATCGAGTTTTCTGTACAGCGTATAATGCTGTACGAAACTTTCAGCCACGATCCAGTGGTGGCCTGTGTTGTTGGCACCTATAGCCATGCCAGACGCGCGATCATGGCTAACTTTAATCTTAAAGAAAATAAAAACTACTGAGGCTAAAGGACTGCAGTTGGGTATGTTTGATGATTGGAGGGTGGATGATCAACATACCAATATGCAGCCCTCTAGCCTCGCTGGTTTTTAAGATCTGAGGGCGGACAGAAAAAGTGCGGACGGACTGACAAATAGCCACCTCGATAGTTCTCTTTTACAGAAAACTAAAAAAGACCGATCCTAGAGAACCTATGTGATTCATTAAATCCTTCCCCGGAACATCTAGGAAATGTGGGGAATTGTTTCCTCTCCAAACCAGTCTCCTATGAAGGGCCGAAATGTTGGGCTTCGAAGCCTATGTGTGGGCCTTCCCCCATTCCCAACACGATAGTTTCAACTTTTCTCCCTTCTGTGGCCGGTTAGTGAGAATCCCAACAAAAGTTCTGTTTCAAACAAAAGTGATGCGTAGAATGACAGAAATGTCAATGTCCAAAAGTAAGGTTCTCAACTGAATTATTACAAGAGCTTTATGGGAATATACTTACAAGATTCAAAATCATAATATTGTAAGGAACTATTTAATTCACTCTTCCTCAAAAAATCATTTAACAAGACTTTATCTGGCTTGCAGTTCTTGGGTTATTGAGAGGCGAGAAAATCGCGGAGTATCTAAATACTGGATAAAACAGGAATTGAAAACAAGGTAACAGAGAGAATAAAAAGGTCGTCAGTACTTTCGTAGTTTTGCAAATGATCTGGAAGCCGGTTATATACAGTATTAACAAGCAGACGGAAATAAAAAGGCCTCCCATTTGAAAATGACTAACTATCATACCATAGAACCTCCTCGGTAAAGCTTTTTGTGCCGTAGAGAGAGAGAGAGAGAGAGAGAGAGACCTATAATTCTCAGAGCTATGGTTCGGAAAGGAATACGTATTGTACATGAAAGATTTTTTTATATAAGACAATCAGTGATGTATAAAGTATTCAAAAAATAATAAATGCATAGAATTATACCAGTGATTAAGTGACTTTATTTCCCGTTATTCTTTGTTACTATTTCATGTATCATCGTTTTTGCGTTGTTAATATTATCATTCCTTTCGTTGTTGCTTATGTACTGTCGCTTCTATTATTTCTTTCTCCATTGTAATCCAGTAATGTTAAAAATAACATAAGTAAAATATATAACAATTACCAGTTAAACTTTCAAGGGAATATTTCCTCAGCATAGTAAAACTTCTTGCAAATAATTCACTTGAATGACCATATTTTAAGGACAACTCACATCCCTAAAATCCGTGAAGGAACGTTCCCGTCAAGCAAAATTAGTCATCGATGAATTTACAAATGACCTCCGTATTCGTACCTCATTCTGCTACTCTAAGCCGTCTATTAAAAAATTCCAGTAGTTGGCTGGAAAGCCCTCATTACTTATGGAGACGAGAAAATTAATGTTAACAGCTCCAGGTCCTGAAGTCTTCCATTAGAAAGAATTTTGATTTCCTGTCTGGATGGGTTTTTGTCTTCGAGGCAAAGTTACATGCATACATTTATATATATATATATATATATATATATATATATATATATATATATATATATATATATATATATATATATATATATATATATATATATATATAGAGAGAGAGAGAGAGAGAGAGAGAGAGAGAGAGATACAAAAGGCCATCCAAACAGGATATCAAAATTCTTTCTAATGGAAGACTTCCGGGACCTGGAGCTGTTAATGTTAACTTTCTCGTCTACATAAGTAATGAAGTCTTTCCAGCCAACTACTGGAATTTTTAATAGACGGCTTAGAGTAGCAGAATATATATATATATATATATATATATATATATATATATATATATATATATATATATATATATATATATATATATATATATATATATAATATATATATATATATATATATATATATATATATATATATATATATATATATATATATATATATATATATATATATATATATATATATATATATATATATCTTGTAATTTATACAATGGTCCCGTGGATGAAGTGTGTAATAAGTCCTCACGTGAAAATAAAAGGAATTGGTACCAAGACTTTCAACTTTTATTCCAAAGTCATCTTCAGGGTACTGAACAGAGTTAAGAGAATAACATATACAAGAAAGCAATATGGGTCACAGATAACAATAAAATATGTCAACAAGCTATTTAAGTATGTAAACAACATTCTTCAAAAAACAAAAAACATACTTAGTGGAAATATGTAATTACTACAAATACCATTACAAAACTATGTTTGTAAAAAATCTAACAGCTTGTTTTACTCTTGTATCCTTAAGAATAAAGCTTTTTAACAATTCGTCCATATTAACAAGACCATCGCTCAAATTCATATTACTAAAAGAACTAATGAGGTATCCTTCGACCAACAATCTGTCATGCAACGAGGAACTCTTAAGAGTTCCTCATTGCATGACAGATCATTGATGCTCATTATATATATATATATATATATATATATATATATATATATATATATATATATATATATATATATATATATATATATATATATATATATATATATATATATATATATATATATATATATATATATATATATATATATATATATTTATAAACCCACCTTCAACATGATGGTGAAGGTAGGTCTATTCAAGTTCTATCAAATGAATGTTCGATAGACGTTACATATGACTGGGAATAAAGTAATGCCCTTCTTTGAGGCCAAGAGGTTAACGTTACCTCGTTTTGACATGCGGGATGCGAGTTCGAATCTTGTCCAGGCGTCAGAATATCATAAAAAGCAATAAACGATTAAACACTTGGCTGTGATGGTGGGAATGAGCCTATCTGAGCTCTAATAATTGCATCTGAATTCGACAGACATTTGTACATATGAGCGGAAGTAGAGTTATACATTTCTTCATGGCAAGGTGGTTAGCGTCACCCAGTTCTGATACCCGGATGCGAGTTAGAATCTCACCCAAGCGTGAGAATATCTCCATTCCTCTCCCCATTTGGATCCAGTCTTAGTAGTGACAGGCATTTCTCAAAAGCGAAGAAATCGAGAAGTTAAAATGGGTAGTGTGGTAATTAAAATTACATATGTATCTGGTAAGAAGTGACCTGTAGATTCTTATATATATATATATATATATATATATATATATATATATATATATATATATATATACATAATAATGTATACATGTGTATATAAAATACATACATACGTACATATATTAAATATAAAAATATATATATACATATATGTATATGCATATATATATGTGTGTATATATATATATATGTATATATATATATATATATATATATATATATATATATATATATATATATATATATATATACTGTATATATATACTGTATATATATATATACATTTTTTTTTATATTTATATATTTGGCTTTGATGGTAAGGATGAGTCTATTTGACCTCTAATAAATGTATCTGAATCCAACAGACATTTCTGCACACCTTGTTTTGATACCCCGATGGGAGTCAGAATCTCTCCCAAAGGTCAGAATATCTTCATGTCTTCTCCATTTAGATCTAGCTTGGTAGTGACAAGCATTTCCAAAATGTGAAGAAATCCAGTGAATAACGGATCATTGTGGTTATTTAATTTGCATTTATATATGCTAAAAAGGACCAGCATTTTCTAATAAATAAATATATATATATGTGTGTGTGTATTATGTGTATATATACTGTACGTATATGTATATATATATATATATATATATATATATATATATATATATATATATATATATATATATGTATATATATATATATATATATATATATATATATATGTGTGTGTGTGTCTGTATGTAAAAATATTTTTACATAGATATGCATGTCTGGTTTTGTATTCACAAATATTAAGCCATAAATATAATTCAATATTGAATTCAATATATCTTGGGAATTACTTATATCCAAAGGGAATCATAAACGAAAAGTTGTTCTGTACTGGCTAGGATTCGTATCTTCGACAGTACTTATCAATTATAACTCCCTTTGGATGTAAGTTATTCCCAAGGCTTAATATTTACAAATATTGATATTGTCAAAGTATAAATTATATATTGAATTATTTTCATTTTATTGTTCACCTAATATTTGTTAAATAGCTTATTAATTATGATTTCCTTTGGAGTTTTATATAACTTGTTTGATCAAGGTATTGCCAGGCTGGCCGAGTAGACCAAGATTATTTGATGTCTACTTTCTCTGGGAGTGTTTATGCCTGTGTGTGTGCTTGTGTGTGTGTTTGAACTTTCGAGACCTGGTTATGGTCATTTAAGTACCAGCCGTTGTTGTGGAGCTAGGCAAGGCAAGGCAAGGCAAGGCAAGGCAAGGCAAGGCAAGGCAAGGAAAGGCAAGACAAGACAAGACAAGACAAGACAAGACAAGAACAGGGCAAGTGTTGTAAATAAATTTTATATCTTCATACATCAGGTGTAAAGACACTGGGCACCACTGCTTATGATTCCTATCTCACACACAGAGTGACTTGATTGTTCAGACCCCCATCTAGGAAAAACAATCTCAATTTTTTTTTAAATGAGCTTGCTGAGGTAATTAGTGCCAACATTGAGCTTTCTTGGAATGCTCTCTACTCAAAAACGGAAGCTCTGGAGTGCTATGGTTCACCTCATGAGCCTTGGACTGTCAAGTGGCTTGTGGTCTGTCTGTGTCATGAAATCGAACCCATAAAAGTACAGATGGAATCTTCCAACTGTAAAATTTATTGATAGACATTCCTTTTTAACTGTGCAATAGTTGCAGTCATTATCCCTGAGTTTCCTATTTGATTGAGCAATTGGAAATATGCCATCTGCAAATTCTTGCAGGAGTTTGCATCCCAGCCCTCCATTTATGCATCTATCCTTAAGATAAAAGTCTGTCACTCATAGCTTTTGTTCATTTCCTAAACCTTGCTTCAGACCATCAAATGCTTTTTGTTAAGGTTTCTTTCACTCCACTTTATTTGGTCATTCCTTCTTTACTTGGTCAGTCAAAGGCACTGAAAGATTTACATAGCTGCTAACATTCTTCCTGTAGAAGCCTGTCAATTCTTGGAATGATCTCCATCGCTTGTGTCTTATTCATTTGCTGACCTTGTGTGATATATCCATCCTGGACTTCTCTTTCCCTTACTCTCTGGAATGGGTCCCTGAGTTCCTCAGTGTGTTCTCCTCATGATACTATGCAAGCTAGCATGTCATCCACTTAACATCTTCCTCATGACCTTGTTGAAAGTTGCTGCTGAGTTCATTAACCCATACACCATTTTCTGGAATGATTACATCCACTCTCAACTTTGAAAGCTGTCTTCTCCTTTGAAATTTTTTCCTTGAGGATCTGTCACTATCCTTTGCTCAAGTCCAACTTGATGAAAAGTTTGTTGTTGCAAATTTTCAACATCACAGCCTTTGGATCTCCAATTGGTTCATCGTCAAACTTGGTTATGGAGTTTAGTTGAGGGTAATCCACCCAGAACCTGTTCTTTTCATCATTTTTCTTCCCCATCAATACTGGCAAAC
The DNA here is from genome assembly GCF_040412425.1 of Macrobrachium rosenbergii. NCBI lineage: Eukaryota > Metazoa > Arthropoda > Malacostraca > Decapoda > Palaemonidae > Macrobrachium > Macrobrachium rosenbergii. The sequence continues at coordinate 31,307,706 of NC_089746.1, forward strand.
AGTAGGAAGAAGTTGACCTATTGATGATTCTCATCTTTAGCATCTCCTCAGCTTCCTTCTCAATCAGTCCTCTATTAGAATAGGTTAAAGGCTACATTTTCCTCTAAATGGCTGCTCTGTCACCACTTCAGGGCAGTGTCCCCCCAACAAAGTATTTCCTAGATTGCTGGTTAATATCAGTAATACCTGCTTCGTCTTCTTCTTGCTTACGTTGTTGCTAATGCTGACATCTTGGAATCTCATCCTCTTCCAGTGACTGAAGTTCCAGCCAACCCTTTTCTGAAATTAGATGGTCCTCTTCAGCTTCCTCCTCCAAGATGGTAGCCCTCAGGCATCTCTCTTTTTCTGTGAAAGCTGCTGCTGCTTTAATCACTTCACTCTCATGATAGCCAGTCAGGACGTTCTCATGCCATTTTCATTTCTTTATCAACATCAACCTTGTAGTCCATATAATTAACCACCTCCTTGACTTCATATGCAAGTAAATAAATACTAATATGTATATGAAAGATATGATAATCATAATGGTAATGACAGTGGTAATAGTCATATGTTACTATTTAAATAATTTCTGTAATAAGTAGGACAAAGCCAGAATTGGAGAAAGAAAGTTCTGGAGCTAGTGTTTATGGAAAATATTGATGAGTTTGTAAAACGTCAACAGGATGCTTGCATCTGAAGGTGGTGTGACCAAGGTGGTAAATGATTTGCCATTTTCCAGTATTATGCTTATTTTATTCAATGATAATGAAGTTGTTTTGCATTTTTGCTATGATTTCCTATTAAAGGGTTATTTGTTAGTAAAAGACGTATGTCCTGTGTGTTATGTTTTCTGCCTCATGTTCGAGGATAGAGACGGGTGTGTGCATATGTGTGTTTTCACACCAATAAGGGTGTGGTTGATTTTGATTACTTATCACTTAGCACTCGACCCTCCTTGGAGACAATTTTCTCAGTAGACAACGACCGAATAAAGGATAAAACGTAATACGACTTTCATTGGATTTCATATAGCCCCTTAAAAAGTGGTCACAGTAATTATAGTGCCCCTTTCTCTGTTCCTTTGATCTGCATGCTCCTAACACAATAGGTAGTTCTGCTCCATCTGCCAGCTTCAGCTTTCAGTCTGGTTATGACACCTTCACAAGTCACCTCCCTCGGTTCTTCCATTACCATAAAGAGCTGGCTTCCTTTTGCTTGCACTTATGCTGGTCCTTATTCTTGACAAGCACACAGCTTTTAGCTAGGTGCCTGGCTTGACACACCTATATCCTTCCTTTACTTATCTGTCTGCTTCTGCTCAGCTGTCTTGCAGACCTTGAGCCTTCTGACTTCTTCATTGGCTTCTGGCGCTCCCCTAAGCTTATCCCAAGCGCGTCTAAGTACTGATTGCGAGCTTTGCCATTTGCCTAATGTCCTTTGGTTATCCTTCTCAGAAGAATAGTGTTATATCACCCAAACAAGTTATGGCAAACTGTTTTTTGATGAGGAAGTCTGCTAAATTACCAAACTCTTTTCTGCATTCAGTCATTTCAGTCCACCCACTGAAAAATCTTTGTGACTTCGTTACAAACTGATACGTGGTCTCACCATTTTTTGGTTTAGTCTCCCAGAATTTTTTCCTCAGCCCTCTGTTCTTCATGATATATCTCTTCAAAAGTGCTCTCTTCAGGCTATCATAGTTCAGATCTTCATTACAAGGCATACCAGAAAAAACTTGCAGACCAATACCTATTAGGAATGGACTGGGACAAATAGCCCACTAATCCCTTGGCCAACTTTGGCTTGCTGCAAACCTCTTAGATATTTAGAGAAAAGTCTCCATGTCATCGAGCTTTTCATAAAATCTGGGTAACTTAGGCTTTGCAGTAACTACTGTGGTGCTGATGCTGCTAACCTGTGTCTATCAAGTTCTCCTACGATATTTTACTTAGAGTTTTAACATTTCAAGTTCATGTGCTTATATGCATCTGCTCACATTTTCTGTTCATGAGCTCCTCGTCTTTTAGCCTCTTGATGTGCTACTGCTTGTATTTTCTTTTTATGAGCTCTCTATCTTTTGCTTCATCTCTTTTTCTATGTCACTGTGTACGAGCTTGATCTCGCTGCTCCTTTATGAAACTCTTTTTATCCTGTCTTTCTAAACCTGTTTCCCTGGCCAGCCCTACAAGCTCTGCTATTGCTGCCATGCTGACTAGGCTAACAAAAAATTGGTAACCTAGCCAGAATTTTAAGTGACAGTGCTTCAGTGTTACAGAGATATAAAAGCATTACCACTTAAAATATCCTGAAAAGGCCACCAATTTTGACATACTGAGTATGAGATAGGGTTCATTAGTAGCAGAGGCCATTGTCTTTATACAATGTATTTATAAAAATAAACATTTTGTTTACAACATTTAAGCAATGACATATCCCAACTTGCCAACCTGGAAATATCTTGAATAAATACTTCGTAAAATTTCGAAGAAAATCCTAACTGACATGCTGTTAAACAAATTGAATATAAGGGAAATTTCGGTTAATATTTTTAGAAAACAAATATTTTCTAAAAAAAACTATGCCATCTATACAAAATTAACGCATTTAACCAAAGTTCGAGAACCTTGCTTGCAACTAAAGTTCTTGCTTAGTCTCGGAACTGTTACACAGGGAAGAGTACTAGGGAGAACTACAAATAATAATAATAATAATAATAATAGTAGCAATTTACCACACAATTTATGCTGTGTGTGTGAATGTGTTTGCGTGTGGGCGTGTAAATTTGTTTTTACATTTATGTACGGATGTGAAGTGATCAATCAGCCAAAATGCTCACCGTGGCCGAGAAGTGCTGAGCTAGCCTAAGTGTGCCAGGTCCGGGGATCGTCACCAGCACAGCACCTATTCCACCTTTATGCAAATGAGTTTAAATGTCTGCTGTGGTCAAGAAAAAAAAGTCAGATTGGAACTTAATCCTCAGAAACGCTCAACGCTCTGAAAAACCGGAAGGCTGTGTACCGCATCAGCCCAGTTCTCCAACACCCAAACACGCATTCACTTGCACACACGTATATATATATATATATATATATATATATATATATATATATATATATATATATATATACATATACATATATATATATATATATATATATATATATATATATATATATATATATATATATATATGCCTGTTCTGCAGGAGTATGTGTGAAGAAAGAAAGACAGACAGACAGACAAACAAAGACAGGATCTTGTTTATAAACTGCAACAGACTGACTGGAGATTCAATTTTCAGAGATGTCAAGGGATTTTCTGAGATGCGTAGAGACCAGAGTAAAAGGGCCGGGGTTTAGGATGTGCAAAAGCAGAGGGTTAAATCACAGTTTGCCGAGAGGGGAAGAGAGGGAGAGGGGAAGAGAGAGAGAGAGAGGGAGATTGAGAGGGAGAGGGAGAGGGCGAGGGGAGGAGAGCAGAAGGACGTGTGGGAGAGAAGGGATTGAGCGAGGGACGCTGAGATCAAGAGATCTGGAGGCTGCGTTTGATCCCGAAACAGTCAAAAGAAAGATGAAACCTCCGAAATCGCCGTACGATTTCAACTTTGCTTTGCCTGCAGCCCAGAATCCACAGAGGAAAACACCCAAAGCTCTCAGTAACGGCCGACATTAAAGACTTTAACGTTCTACCGAAAAATTGCCCTGACTTTTATTCGAGCTGGAGAGGCATCTGCTTTGAACCGTTGCCAGTCCATTATTAGGCTGCCAATTATCTGAGAGTTACGATTGAGTCCTTTTGTAAGCGAATCACAATGAATTTGAAGTCAGATTGCAGAACGGAAAGTTTTCCGCTCCTCTTTAAGCCTATTAAAGTAAATTCGAACAAACGAAAGCTCCTGTACTTGGCTAAATTGAGTAATAATAACTCACAGGAAAGCAGCGTTTGATTTACACACAAAGGAAAATATTATACAAAATGTATTATCTCTATCTCTCTACACAATATATACAAACAAACACACACGCATATATATATATATATATATATATATATATATATATATATATATATATATATATATATATATATATATTTGCATATTTGCGTGTGTGAAGTTTTGTCATTTATTCATTTATTCACATATTTCTTTTTTATACTCGCAAATATTAAGTCACAGATATCAATTAATACCGAATACACTATACCATAGGAATAAATTACACCCGAGGGGAATTGTAATTGATAAGTGTACCTCATAGGTGTAAAGGTATTCATAAGGTGGTGTGAATTCAATATTAAAAGGAATTGTGGTTTAAGTGAAAAAGGTCCATAATTAGCTTAGTGTTACAAACTTGCCAGTCAGCTATCATGCTGGTAATGGGCTGATGTCGATTCAAAATACAGAACCAGAATTCAATAGGAATATATACAGTAGAGTCTTTATCAGCTTATATCTCCCTCAAAATAGCCAAATGGTCAAATTGGCCGTGTCTGAACCATAGGTCCAGGTTCAAATCCTGGCCAGGGCAGATACACTAGTATGTCATGTATTCAGAGGTTATCATTGGTTTTGGAATCATCATGACCAAAGCAGATGCCAAGTTCATGTTTGTTTACCCCTCCCATAGGTTTTATTAAGAAACAAGTTGTCGGAGATGGAGGGAAGGTTTGGAGCAGAGTAGTAATAGAAACTTAACAGACACAGAACACGCAGACGAGACTGTTTTCATCAGCATAACATCACAAGTTTTGCCAAGTTTGTTTAATAGAATTCATCAGATTCCTTGAGAGATGAAACTCAAATAAATATAAGAAACGCAGAAGTAATGAGGAGAGAATATGCATAAAGGGATGCAATGCAATAACATTTGATATAAAAAATATTAAGAGTTGAATCTTAAAATGTATAGGATCTGGAATTTACTGGAATACTAAAAAAACCTTTCATCTTCAGCCTCCCAAATTTATATTTGCCAGCCCTTAATATATCAGTCAAATTTAATATGCCAGCCCTTAATGTTGACTTGCGTCATGGACGTGAAGTGAGTTTACTATGCTTGTTGCATAAACTGTGCTACAACGATAAACATCCTCTGCACTCTTCTTTACCTGATCTAGTTGTTATTGCTTGCAACACTAGGCAAGCTGCTGCTGCAAACAGTGTGTCTTTTCTAGCATCAGGTTTAATACTACTCAGTTCGCTGGGATATTTATTTTGGCTACAACTAAAATGCGGAATAGTTTACTTAGTGTAGTTGTGGAATCTTCTGATCCCAGAATATTCAAGTGATGAGCAAAACAGCTCCTGAATATCAGGTACGTCGGTTTGATTTTTATTTCCTCATATCTATTTATTTATCGCCATCTCCTCTAACGTGTCTCTCTGCAGCTTGATTTCCCATTGGAGCCCTCTTGGGTTAGTAATCTGTTAACACTACATAAGGGTTGTCATCTGCAGATTTAAAGAAGGAAACAAAGTAGGTTTCTACAATAGGCTGTCTCACTTTTACATAACTAAATTGTGTTTTAGAGTAAAAGAATGGGTTAAATTAAAAGCTATCCTTACGTTTTGTGAAAGAGTAAGTTCCAAGAAGATTTACAGAACACCTAAGAAATTTAAAAGGAATGTTGAATTTTCTGTAATTTTATCAAGCACAAACCCTGGTAATCAATCTTTTGTCCATTTTTTGTTATCAGTACCTCATTCCTTAATTTGCGTGACCTTTAACAAACTGAATGATGTATCTAATAATTTTTAGTTTTCTATAAAAGAAAACTACTGAGATGGCTATTTGTCTGTCCGTCTGCACTTTTTCTGTCCGCCCTCAGATCTTAAAAACCACTGAGATTAGAAGGCTACAAATTGGTATGTTGATCATTCACCCTCCAGTCTTCAAACATAACAAATTGCAGCCCTTAACCTCAGTTGTTTTTGTTTTATTTAGGGTTAAAATTAGCCATGATCGTGCATCTGGCACCGCTATAGGTACCAACAACACAAGCCACCACCGGACAGTGGCTGAAAGCTTCATGGGCCGCCGCTGAGAGTTTCATGGGCCGTGGCTGAGTTTCATACATCATTGTACGCTGTACAGGAAACTCGATTGCGCCGAAGAAACTTCGGTGCCTTTTTTACTTGATTTTATATATGATAAATCTTTAACAAATCTTCCACGTTCACGAACGAAGAATGTCTCATCTTTATCCAAGGTTACTTGGATCACGACAACATCCTTTGTCGTTCAATAAACTGTATTAGCTGGTGGTCTGGCGATACAGCTTTCAGATATACAAGGTTAGGAATTACTGGTTTCATGTGAACGTTAGGCCGCCTCAGATATATCTTCGACATTATTGTGATGAAATACTGAGCGAGAGGAGTAGGAGAAAGAACAAGAGGAGGAGTCAATCAAAGTTGTCAGATACGAAAATACATCCGCATGATGTCTTTGATCACTGATGTCTTACAGATGACGAAGTGTTGGGTGATATGGAAGAGAAGGCGAATGTGAGAAAGATTAAGATTACGGGGATGAATGTAAGCCTTGATGATGGGGTTCATCTGTTGATCTGAATGGCAGTAGGAAGAGAGTAGGAAGAGAAGAGTAGAATGACAGAACAGGGGAAGAAAGGAAGGTGTTACGAGACATAAGAGTGTTTATGGAATGAAGTGAAGTTTCAAAGCAGAATAATAAGAGAAGAATGTGAAGCTTTTGAGACGAATGATAGTGTTCTTTTCATAGTCCATATGCCGTGAAATAGCCGAATGGGTAATGAATGTGAAGATGGAACGAAGATGTGGTTAAAGGTTAGAAAATGTGAACGATAAATCAGCCTTTGGAGCTGCCGGCAAGATGACGTGGAATTAAAAAACCGAGTGTATGACAGAGCAAAGTTCCGCAGGGTGTGTAACTATCCGATATGCACATTAGGACCCACCCTCCCCGGTATGCATATGAGGGGGATGAGACTTCATGTTTTATGCACATGGTATTTGTGCTTAGATTAGCAGTTCAGTTAGAGGGTGAATCTGGCATCGACTGCTGCTATGTCTTCTCAGAACCCATTCCGTATCAAAGGGAATGGCTACACACTATGACACAATTCAGATATATACAGTATATATATATATATATATATATATATATATATATGTGTGTGTATATATATATATATATATATATATATATATATATATATATATATATATATATATACACATATATATGTGTGTGTGTGCATGTGCTTGCTGGATAGGCGTAAACTAATCTTTTGTATGGTTACACATTTGAGCATATTATTTTCCTCAGAACAGAGAGTGAACGTAGCAGTGACGCCCTTGCATGATGCTAGAATAATCATTTGATTTACTGAGCACCTAGTGAGAACACCTAGCTAGTCAGATTTCTTTTGCTTGTGCATTATTAGCGGCGATGTTTGAGTTTGTTCCCTACTGCTGACAAGTTATAATTACAAACTTTCTGAATTCAGTGGGATAATTGGGTACGGGGTGGAATGGGAACGCATCAGATATGACGGTGTTAGTTGCAGTTATTTTCTTGTGACTAAATGTTTTCTAAAATGAAAAAAACTAAAGATTCACTTCATCATTCAAGTTTTGTTTACTTGAATGTGTAAGAATACTTGCAAATCATGTAAATGTGTGTACAGTATATACATACTGTATCTACAGTCATTACATTGCTGTTATAAGGCTAAATATGTGTCCCTACTAACGCAGGCTCGAATCCTGGCGTGGAGTGGCTAGTTTTCTATTTCATTTCCATATTCGATTTCAAATTCCTAGTGGAAAACGTATCAAGGAAACAAAAAATTACGGACATTCGCGGAAAGATTTGTTTATAAAAACATATAAAAGACTCGTTACACAGATAAGAATAATGCAACTTAAAAGATTAATTTACACTTTCCTCGTAGGCAGATGTCAAACAATTATTTTAAGGACATCTAAAACTAGAATCCTGTATATGGCAGTGGATAAAATTTAAAGAGCTAACCAGTTCTCGTTTAGGAAGGATGGTTCTGTTTGACTAAGGAGATACGATAATATGATGATTCAAATCGCTACTCAAGGTAATCAAATGCGTTTCTCCCATAACGTCAAGTTTTTGTATACTAGCACTATAGTATAGAATCCTCATTGTTCTGGTTTATTAGCCTATAGATCAAAGTAGAGCATCACTCGCAATGTCCTCTCTCTCGAAAAGAAGAGGGACACAACAGGCCATTCAGCCAATGGGCGTTTACGCTTATTATCCAAAAATTCCCCATTACTCGACTCATCCCTAAACATAACCAGAATGAGTCACACGACACAATACTCCATGCTATTCATGGCCTCTGCGGGTGCTACCTAAGTCAACAGGATCATCCTATAAACAAGCAAGAAAACGAAAATAGATTAACCCCCTCATATGCTTGCCTTCTCTCTCTCTCTCTCTCTCTCTCTCTCTCTCGCTCATCGCATAATACTTATGACTTCAAATTATGAAAGCTCTCTTTAATACAAGCTATGAAGGCTTTGGATGTGGGTGCAATACAACGCTCACAGAATTGCAAAAACGTTACATTTAGTTACACCTAAAAGTTGACTGAATAGCAAGTGACCTTGATTGTCAAGGGAAACACAATAGCAATAAAGATTAAGCCCCATTAACAAGTGAGGTCATAAAAGGAAAATAAATCTAATATCAACTTTTTTTTCTCCATTTATCGCATATTTTACGTAAACCATTTCTTCTGAACTATCCAATCTCCTTACACAATGTAGCCTAATGGCCCGATAAAGGTAAACATTTGTTGACAAAGGAAAAGAAGCTTTCCCGAAAAATATAACCCAAACTGCCGCCGTCACTCTACGCTTTAGGAACCAGTGTTCACCCAACCGTTGCTAGAGCAGTGCTAGAGGTGGCCGGAAATAAAGTCACAGACAAAAAGTCACAATTTTGGCTAGGAAAAAAGTAATTCATGGTGGAAGGTAATAAAGTCATAGGGAAAATTTCAGAATATTTCTTGGGAGTCATTATCTTTATGATAATTACAGTTTTTTGTTTATGTTTTTACGGTCATCCCCAACGGGCTTGTACTAAACACGTCAGAAAGGTGGATACATGGATGCATACCGGGTTAAAACCCTTGGGGGTCACTATCTTGGAAAGATTAATGTGACTTTTTTCCCGTGACTTTTTACCTGAGACTTTTTTACCTGGATTCGTGCTAGATGGTCTATTAGTCCAATTTCCTGCGGATGGCACGAGTGAGTGTTAATTAAACATCGCCATTAGATAGCGACAAACAAACGGAAGGCGATCCACGGACACACGCATTGCCGAATAATATGCCATTAATTTATGTGATTCATGTTACTTAACGCATTGTGGATGCTCCTGAATAAATCTAAATCATTTACACCATCTGATTAACATATGTATCCCCACAGGATGAGTGCGGAACGGCCGTTGTTTACTGATTTGCTCATTTTAGTTTCTTTTATTACTCTTTCCTTGACTGAGTTGTTGGTCAGATCTTCTCACTTCAACACTGCAAAAGTTGTCTTATTGTTTGATTTGCAAATTATGTTGTTGCGTGCTTAAAACTTCACTATTGTTCTAATAGTATGTAACACTTAGCCATACTTCGGTGGTTGCTCAAGAGTCAATGAACAAGCTGGGTTTATCTTGGCTCTGTGGTTGCTCCCGGTCAAAATATGTCGCCTGTAGATTGGTTCGATCGGATTAGTGCTCATGTAATAAGCCTCCCGGTTTTAGGTTAAATATTGATAATAACTCCATTATTAGTCAAGCAAAATTGTCAGCTTTCTTACTTGTTTGTAACGATGTTGTTACATATTCGTGGTAAGTACATCTATTTAATAATTATATATTCTTCAGTTTCATACATGCGAAGCTCATTTGTGAGGTTAAGGGCCATAGCCGAGCCCTTTGAATGTGTCTTAATTAGCATTAGCCCACTTCTGTGAAGATGATGTTTTCAAAGCACAAGTTTATGGCGAATTGAAAGAAAATCTTGTGATGAAGGGAGCTGGTCGAATGACGAATTTTATTATCCTAAGTATTTATTTAAATCATACCTATTGTTTACGCCTTATTACTAATATGATTCAGAGAATCCCAAAATCACTACATCCTACACATTCCACACAACAGTTGGGTGGAAGAACAGACATCAAGCATGCAACTGCCGTATTTATTTTTCTATTGGTAGAATTTAATGCAATTTCAGGTTTACTCTCCCTTCAGTTAAAGGAATAACCTACTCAGGCAAAGACTACAGGTTATGGTATTGTGAAGAGCCATCGCCTCGTAACAAAACTTGAACAAACGATGCTCCATCGGTTGGAAATGACATAAAGAAAAAATCACTAGTCCCACTTAGCTGTGAAAAGAAATATTTCCACAGAATTATAACTCATATTTGTTATAAGACAAAAATATTGTTAACAGACCACCTATTCCTCAACCTTTTAGCTTGAAAGCTTGATTAAGTGCATATGTGAAAGTGTACATTTTGAATACAGTAAATTAATCATTTTAGTTTAGCTAAGTTTGCTTTGTATTTGCAACAATAAAAGTTTGTTGCTAAGAGGGCACTATGTACACTGAATTTTCCTGAGGTATTTTATAAATTGGATAACAGGTTGTGGTTGAACAGCTATAAAGATATTTGAAATTAATATCAACATCCATCACTTTGAGAACTTGAATGAGACTGTAAGATATTTTGAAACGTTCCATTCCAAGATAAAATCAAAATCTAAGGAAACGATCTATATTGGCTTGAATTAAAAAAAAAAACAGATGGATGTAAACACACCAAGTTCAGTATGTGCAGATGAAACTACACCCACTGGAATCACAGTCGCAGGAACTCACCAGAAATCACACAACTGATTTGTCAAGTGGTATAAGTAATAATTTTTAAGAAGTGGTCAGAAAAGACTCAAATACTTTTCTGGTGGACAAAATCACCCATCTTTGGTTTGAGTACATGGCTCCTGTTAGGAAATTCTTGAACAACTTTAGGGACAAAGCCTCTGGCTGGAGTTCTTTCTAATAACTACAATTTTGAGTCCTTTTCCACTCATATTTTCCGTCAAGGGATGCCATATGTTGAGAGTAAAGATCCAAATGGGTTTTACCACAGCTATAACTAAGGGTATGTGTGGAGCTTTCTCCAAGACTTCGTAAATTTTATCATATGTTTTTAACCTTCATTCGTTTCAGAATAGGAGAAATTATGCAATACAACATATTTTTCAATTGGTTGTATAAGTGCTTGCTGCAACAACTACGGGCCAATCATCACCTTTTCAGCGCTCTGTAAAACTGCTGAAATATTGTGCTTGAAGACGTGACAATCACTTGAATCTAAGAACTTATTTCCAAACTTCCAGTATGCTTATAAGAAAGTTAGCTACTTGTGATGCCCTTTTATATTTTAGATTATATCCAAGATAATCTTTACACCAGACATGAGTTTAAATTCTTAAAACTGATTTTAGTACTGCCTTTGACTTGGTTAAACTAAGGCATTCATATAAACTTTGTAGCTTAGGTGTTGAAAGCGAGTGTTGATGATGGTGTTTCAGTAATCAAAAACCTGTCGTCCTTACAGAATTGCACTTGATGTTTGTTTTACTTTTTATAGGTGACATTATTTTTACCATATTAGAAATACTTGATACAGACAATAGTAATGCAATCATATGCAAAACTAGGTTGCCAGAGATATAAAGCAGTCCAGTTCAAGCAGTCATTTTGATTGGGAAAAACTGTACGATTGTGAATCTTTGACAAACCTGGTGCTAAATGCGACTCCAAGCTTTTACTCTCTCTCTCCTTTCAAAAGTTAGGTGTTATGTGTAAGGCTTCTTATGTCCAAAATTAACGCCACACGCTTCATAATTTCTCTTCCGTTACTGGTACAGTGTTCTAAATTTCAGCAGCTTTGAGGTAGCTTTCTTTATCTTTAGCTTTTACATATGATTTCTTAAAGAAGTAGTTTCTTTCACCCACAAGTCATTATTGTTTAGAACGTTCCTAAAGAATATCAGTTTTGGACATCTTCCATAATCTGCATTTCTACACTGTCCATCTTTTAGCTCCAAAAGCGCCTGCTTCCCTAGAACTTGTGCGTGCTACGTGCTTGGCGGCGAGTTGGTACCACTTTCTCCAGTTGAGGTGTACCCTTGTCATAATCCCCGGTCAAATCAATTTTTCAATCCAGACACAGATCTGTGGAATGGACTTCTTGCCAGTATTACTTATCCCGATGATCGAGAGGTCAAGAAAGCTCCAAATTCTGTTTAGAAATCTCTCTCAAAATTATCCAGCTTTTCAAACGTGCTCTGGTGATTAATAAGAGAAATCTTAATTCTTTTAAACTTGACTCATTCTTTACTTATACTCTTTGCCTTCTCTTTGTTTCCATTCTTTTCTGGAGAAGAATTCTTTGAAATGTAATGTCCTTTTATGCTTGATCCATGGGAATGTTTACCTGTTTTGAATAATAATAATAATAATAATAATAATAATAATAATAATAATAATAATAAGGATATGGTGTTTATGGCGCCATGACGATTTCAATAATAATAATAATAATAATAATTTAATAATAATAATAATAATAATAATAATAAAGATAAGGTGTTTATGGAGCTATGACGATGTTACGCAAAAAATTACAGTTATCAGCATTTGCATGGATGCATAATAACCTCTCCAATGCATAAAGGAAGAATAAGATTTTATCAAAATGCCGAAGTGAATCGATATAAACACTTAGTATGCGTTTACAGTCACGAGCAAATAACCATCTGCGAATATATGTTTCCGGAACGACTCTGTGTTCATGAACATGCTGGAGAAATAGAAGCTACCAACACGCGCATAAAAATATTATTTCCGAGTGTATAAATTTTTTAGGAAGCACCCGTAACAAAAAATAAGAATAAACATAAAAAGTAGTGTTCGGTAGTCCAATTCTTGTCCTTTGGGAACAAGAGAAACACGTAAAAATTGCGCCGAAGAAACTTCGGCGCAATCGAGTTTTCTGTACAGCGTATAATGCTGTATGAAACTCTCAGCCACGGCCCATGAAACTCTCAGCCAAGGCCCATGAAACTTTAACCTTAAATAAAATAAAAACTACTGAGGCTAGAGGGCTGCAACTTGGTAGGTTTGATGACTGGAAGGTGGATGATCAACATGCCAATTTGCAGCCCTCTAGCCTCAGTAGTTTTTAAGATCTGAGGGAGGACAGAAAAAGTGCGGACGGGCAGACAAATAGCCATCTCAACAGTTTTCTTTTACAGTAAACTAAAATCACCATCAATGTGATCTGGTTTTCCGAAGTTTTCAGATAATAAGATACTACACATTAAGCCAAGTCTAGGTAAGACATCATATGACTGGATTATGTAAATATTACTCCTTTACATACAGAAGAAGGACATCGATGTGGAGATAAACGTAAATGTGGCTCTTCTGAAAAAAACAGAATAATGCTCTCTCTCTCTCTCTCTCTCTCTCTCTCTCTCTCTCTCTCTGAATGTTTGCACACAAATGAGTTTGAAATAGATATGAACGTAAGTTATACGTGTCAGTTTGGGGAGAAGTAAGAACATACAGAGTACATATTGAAGAAAAACGAGATCTGATTAAAGATACCGTCATGGAGGCCCTGATGAGTCACTGGCTGAAGACACAGCCTAGGAGGATGAAGGAAGACAAACAAGAAGCAGTTGTGTGACCAAATAAGACGTTTTCGGAGAAGGGGAAAAAGGAGATTATTGGAAGTGTATTCGCAGAACAAAAGAAAAGGTAAATGATCTGTGAGACAGTAAATAACAAAGTAAGTCAAATAAAGGTTAGATGAATTACTTAAACGTGTGTAAATCTGAAGAAGTACCTAGGGGGAAAACCCTTCCTGAGTAAGTTAGAGGGACAGGTAAATGAGAACTTAGATCTTAGAACAAAAGATGCAGATTAAGAATATGTTTCTGTTTCAGTGACGTATATAATCTGATGGGCCGTTGAATATGAATGATACGCGGAATACCAGAGTAAAATGAGTTATTCTATGAATAATAATGTGGGAGAAATGACTGTTGAGGATATTAGCAGAGAAATTAAAATTTTAAATATAAACGGCGCAAGAGATAGATGATATTCTGCTGTTGGTGGTCATCGAGTAACTGAGTGGCTGATATGTGTGTCGTGATGGAGGAAAGGTCCCGAGTGAATTTATAAGAAGGTCTATGACTGAATAAGGAGAATTATAGAGTCAGAACGGATTTAACAAATGGTGAAGTGTATGGAAAGACACTGAGAAAGTTAGACACATAAAAGGACTGATACGGGGAAAGTAGAATGGGGTAAGTGATAACTAAGGGACAAACTGTAAGCGCCATACATGAACTAGGATGAAACTGACAAAGCTGCCATCCGGATGGTGTCCAGGATACATGGTGTAGAGAGTAATCTGCTGAGTGTGAACAGGCTGTAAGGGAAAATAGGTAGGAAGGGGAGTGAGAGTTTTGGTATAAAAGTGGGCTTCAGACAAATATGTGTAACTGTCCTGATGGCGGTTTGCTATTTGTATGGACGTCATGATGGTAGAGATGAAGGAAAGGGTGCAGGTTCGTCGGATCAGAAAGGGGTAGCGAATAGATGTTTCCAGAGGATATTCATAGTTGGCAATTAGTAGGTTTAACAATTTTTAAAAAAGAGAATATTACAAATGGGTCATAGCAAGTAAAGGACTTAGAAACGTTTATACGCAGAGACAAAGTTCAAATTCGGTGTTAACAAGAGTAAGGATAAGGGTGTATGAAAGCAAGGAAGATGAAGCAATGGACACGGGAAATGGAGTAAAGTTGTCGGCTAGCACTCGCTAGGCCCCAGTTCGAGTCTCCGGCCGGCTAATAAAGAATTAGAGGAATTTATTTCTGGTGATAGAAATTCATTGCTCGCTATAATGTGGTTCGGATTCCACAACAAGCTGTAGGTCCCGTTGCTAGGTAACCAATTGGTTCTTAGCTGCGTAAAATAAGTCTAATCCTTCGGGCCAGCCCTAGGAGAGCTGTTAATCAGCTCAGTGGTTCCTACAAGAAATTCTTAAAGTGCATAAGGATGTAAATTTGAGATCAACGGGAAATATTACTCTTAAATGTTTGGTATGGCCAAGGGAAAACTTCCATCTCCAGTTTTAAGCCATCGGTACGTGGAATTTTTTCAAAAACAGAATATTTTAAAAAAATCATACCACGGAATTGGTATGTTAACGACGTATGGACTGGCTGCGGAAAGAAAATGTAAGCATTTTCTGTGGTATATTGAATGCCCCTGAATATTTTTATTCAGTTTCATGTCCTTGATGTTAAGAGCATTAGGAGTTTGTAGCCCGGAATATACTGATGATGAAAGAGATTTAATTAGGAATACATGCATGAAATTCAAATATCTTTGTAGCATATTATACGATGCCTTAAGAACGTAAAAAAAAAACTCCTTATGATAATAAATATCATGAAAAATATAACAAAAAACAAGTCTGATTACCCTAATATACAGTAATAATCTTAAACATTTCCCCATTTATTTAAGAACCGTATTCTGTAATTACTGTTGTATCTAGGTACTTTTCACGCATATACAACCACAAACACACACCAATGTATATGCATATATATATATATGTGTTTATATATATATATATATATATATATATATATATATATATATATATATATATATATATATATATACATTTATTTATTTATTAAATATATATACATATATACTGTATGTATATATATTTATATATCCAAAGTATATATATATATATATATATATATATATATATATATATATATATATATATATATATATATATATATATATATATATATATATATATATATATATATATAGCTATATATAAATAATATATATATATATATATATATATATATATATATATATATTTCAACCTAAAAACAAGGAAAAGGATTACACACTTGGCTACCATGGTGAGGATGGATCTGTTCCAGCTCTAATAAATGTACTTGAATTCGATAGGTATTATGTATGTATGAGCGTCACTAAACTTTTAATCCTTCTCGTGGTCAGGAGGGTAACGTGACCTCGTTCTGATACTGCGGATGTGGGTTCGAACCTGCTGCATACGTCAGAACGGCTTCATATTTTTTCCATTTGGACCTTAGTGAAAAGCGTATCCAAATATTGTGAAGCTAAGGGGGCACTGTGCTTATCACAATTACATAAACATCTGATAAAAACTGATCAGTGGATTATATAAATATATATATATATATATATATATATATATATATATATATATATATATCTTCTTCTTTTAACGTGGTTTTTTCCCATTTTTGTATGGGGTGTATATATATAAATATATTTGTAAATATATAAATACATATATATATATACAGTATACAGTATATATATATATATATATATATATATATATATATATATATATATATATGAATGAATTTTTATCACATCACCGTGATTCATATACAAGCATTAAGCTACAAACGTCCTTTAATATCCAATTCACTCTACCTCGGGAATAATATATTTTCATATATGTTACCCGAAGGGTATTATTCCTGAGGTAGAGTGAATTGATATTAAAGGACGTCTGTAGCTTAATGCTTATACATATATATATATATATATATATATATATATATATGTGTGTGTGTGTGTGTATACATATACATTTCGCTAACAACCGGTTCGGCGAACTCGCGTAATCCCTTGCAGTAATTTGCATTTGATCCACGTATTCCTGTGAGTTCAGCGCATAAATGGATAGCCGGCGCCTCTTCCAATCTTTTTGTGCTGCCTTTCCCAGAATATGGCACAGCCATCATACGGCCCCAGACAACTAGAGAACACCTACACCATCGTCGTGATTGCCAGTTTGAACATGTTCCAAGATCAGTGATAACAAGAACACTGTTGAATAACAAAAACACTGATGAATTTCAGCGAAGTTTATCAGAAAACCATTCGACATCAAGATGACGGAACAATGGGGACTGAAGACAGTTTGAACAATTAAAACCATCAGAATGGAAAACTATTCTATGGGACTGCTGCTCAGTTAAATTGAGAAAAAAAAACATACTAAAATCTATAACTATAACATGGCAATAAAAGGAAGTTGTTGGTTCAAATAAATCCTTTGAGTCTAGGAAAGCCTAAAGAAGTCTGATAGTTATCAGCATCGAAATACGGGTAAAGGGTTAAATTTCGCATTGTCTTCCAGCTCAGTAAACAGTGTAGACATGACTATAAAACTATATATTTTGCAGAAACATTGAGATATTTCTCGTGAAGATGTGAGGATAATCAAAGGAATCATTCACACCAATGTGAAAACAGCATCAAAACAGTCGAAAATGTTCTAAATGAATCACGGTAGTCATAAATGAACTGAAATATAAACATACACATGTAGAAAGCTCAAAAGTCAAGCATTGTCAGTCTTATTTACAGGTGCAAGTAAAATCAAAATAAAAAACTTTTTGAGTGGTGAAACTTTATAAAAAGTTACGGACTTTGGGAATTATAGAA
This sequence comes from Macrobrachium rosenbergii, assembly GCF_040412425.1. Taxonomy (NCBI): domain Eukaryota; kingdom Metazoa; phylum Arthropoda; class Malacostraca; order Decapoda; family Palaemonidae; genus Macrobrachium; species Macrobrachium rosenbergii. Next base: position 31,325,351 of record NC_089746.1, read on the forward strand.
TGAAAATAAAAATTCTTTTAAAACATTTTGTAAAATTTCGTCAAGTTTACTCTTTATGTACGAACTTGCTAAAAAAAAAGCAAAGATAAATTTTTTGCCCTGGCCAATTATTAGGGCTGTTGGCTTGATATTCCTAATCAATTAACTGGTAGCATTTCAAATTCTGATATAAACAAAATGGTTAAATCGTATGCAGACACATACAGTACAGTGTTTCCAGGGTGGTGGTTTTAATGAAGTTTCATCATTATTGACCATTCTCAAGAGCCCTTTGACAGAATTGATAAACTTATCTGTTTAAATTGTAATTTAGAATTCAGCAGCAAATATTGCTCTCAAAACGATGCTAAGGTCATTGGAAATTCTGTCACAAATAATAAGTAATCTTGACATGGAATTATTTTATTGTAGAATATCAAGAAACATTATTCACAAAATGGCAAACAATTCGATAAATTGGCAAATGATAAGTAATTCGCCGGGAAACCGAAATTTAAACGCAACCCTATTGCACTTATTATGATAACAACAACAGAACACTAAGCAACAAATACAGTTATTCCTACGTCCTGCCTTGCAATAATAGCTTCACAGACATTCCTAACTTATTTAAAATTTTAGTGTTAATATGACATTTAAGGACAATAATACAATGAAAAAAAGTACTTACAAAGACCTCTCCTAATAATATAAAAGGATGCTTAAATAGCTTCTTAGTGATCTTTGGAAAATTCTTGACAGAAAAGGCAGAAGGTCTCGCACTCCTCTGTTTTACTTTCCTCGTAGCCAAATGCTGTTTATATATATATATATATATATATATATATATATATATATATATATGTGTGTATATATATATGTATGTATGTATATATACAGCACATATGTATATGTATAGAATATATATATATATATATATATATATATATATATATATATATATATATATATATATACATATATACATTTACAATATAGATATATATACATACATTTATATTATGCAAGCAGTTCATCTCAGCAACTTCCATCTTTTTTTTTTATTCACACTTAAGACCTACATTTCATTTCCACAGACGACCTTTGGCTCAAAAACTCCTTTTATTTATTCCTTCCTTGGCTTCTGTAGGCGATTCAAGTGTCTTCCAAATCTTTTCCTCACGATCTCGCTGTCTTTTTCTCCTTCCCATTTCGTTCTTCCTCTCGTCTCTCAACATCCCTTCATCCAGTATATCTCATCCAAAATATTTACACGCATCAATCCCATCCATTCTTCTCCCTTGTTTCCGTTTACTCTGCCTTTATTCTTGCTCATATTTACTCTTAATTTCCTACTTTTGAAAAGATTTCAAGGTTTTTTATTATTTTCTTGTTTTTTAATACTCTTCGCTATTCGAAATAAGTACGGTAATTAGTTCCTCGTTGGATGAGTCGGTAGAGTTGTGGGCTAGCACTCGCTAGGCCCCAGTTCGAGTCTCCGGCCGGCTAATGAAGAGTTAGAGGAATTTATTTCTGGTGATAGAAATTCATTTCTCGCTATAATGTGGTTCGGATTCCACAATAAGCTGTAGGTCCCGTTGCTAAGTATTAACCAATTGGTTCTTAGCTGCGTAAAATAAGTCTAATCCTTCGGGCCAGCCCTAGGAGAGCTGTTAATCAGCTCAGTGGTCGGTCTGGTATTAAACTAACCAACCATTCCATTCTTCACTCCACAATTATTTTCTTATCCCACAGCTTTGCGCCGACATCTGTTATCCTCTCTGACTTCTCACATCGCTTTATCTGCACATATATTGAACAGCCATGGATACTTAACGTATCCTTGCATCACTGTCACACTGACAGCAAACCAGGCGTTCTTCCACCTAAATATCCTGACATATTTTAAATTGTTCCCAGTTAATTATCTTCCATACCATGCATTCTCACCATCCTCCGAACACCATCTCCTTTGAGTTTGTCAGAAGCTTTATCTAAGTCCACACCACTGCTGTCAGTGCACCTTACGTGGTGCACTGTAGGTGTTGCTAAAAGTGTGTTGCAGCGTCCCTTCGTCCCCTAGGTGCACCGGCCTTTCAGTCTTACTTTACCGCAATTCCCGCTTCCTTTCTGACGTTTAATTTTGCTGTTCAACATCTTTAGCCGGTACTTCTTAGTGACAGTCACACCTTCATCGCCTTGTACTGCACATCCTTTACTTTCTGGAACTCTTTTCACTGTTTTTTTTTTTTTTTTTTTTTACTTTTTTTTCTTATGCGCCGAAAGTACCCCAGCGCCCCCTTGACAGTTTAAATTTCATAAACATCAAAATTAAAGTGTATTTGGATCCATGCATGCCAGTTACATCTGTTCCCTCGCTCTAGGTAAATATATCCGTATGTTGGTATCCGTCACCGTACAGAACTGCATGGAGAAACCTCAGAATTTTCCTCTTACATGCAAGAACACTGCAAGAGATGTAACGCTTTTTATGGCGACGATTGCGATGGTGTTGATCAATTCCATTCCATTCTGGAATTATTAATTATTAAACATTAATAATTCAATAAAAATAAACACTCCGACCTCTTCTACTGATTTGTATGCAGCTTACGTCGACTTTCTCCCTCACGCAGAAGACGATCTCACTATTTTTAGCTCTCTGCGACTTCGGTGCTGATCTTCCGTCTTTCAAGTTTTTTTATCAGTATCTTACTTTATTATTATTATTATTATTATTATTATTATTATTATTATTATTATTATTATTAGGTCTTTCTCCTCTAGATCGAGAAGGGGATATGCTGTATATCAGGTCCACAATAATATTCAATGGTGACACCTTATAACAGCAGGGATTCCGAGGATGTCACCGCTAACAATGAATTACATGCAGAACAACAACAACAGGTGAGGAAATCAAGAAGGATAGCCACGCGGAATATAAGAGGAGGAGAAGCAATCACCTAGTTGGATAGTTGACAGTCCTGCTTGTCGCCTCGTCCGTTGGAAAAACACATCGTTGAGGTCGTCCACTGGTTCCACACTTAAAACTGGAGCTAACATATTTACTTATTGTGTCAATAATTTTTAGTTAGACTGAAGATGAACCCAGGACAGGGTTCGAAAGCTTTTGTAACTTTTTTTTTTATAAAATCAACAAGAATTCACCATTGCATATTATTGTGGACCTGATATACAGCATTATTATTATTATTATTTGAATTGCATTAACTACCCTGTTCTTTATCTGTTTGTTATCGTAAATTTTACAAGCTTGATGATGAGACACACGATGCTTTAAAAACTTGACTAAAAATATTACACTAACTTTTCACTTGATTCTATTGCTTAGCCTGCATCTTTGGGGTTCCATATACCGCAATCTACCCAGATATATACCTATCCACTTACCTGGTACAGTATATATGTATGTGTATATATGTGTGTATATATATATGTATATATATATATATATATATATATATATATATATATATATATATATACATATATACATACTGTTTAGCAGGAAATGGAATGAGGAAACAACGCCTGACGATTGGGAGTTGAAAGTTAGAGTAAAAGGTCTGCATCTGACCAGAAAATGACTGATAAAACCTTAGCGATCAATAAGATGGTTTTAGAAGAGGCAGGAGTGAAGCAGATCAAATTTTTGTGCAGCAGTGAATGGAAATTAACATTACCCATCTGATGACTTTTGCTGGTTACGAGAAGGTATTTGACAGCGTCCACAGACCAATATCTTGGAAGATTTTATGACACCATGTTTCTCCTGTTAAATACGTAATAGCAATTGAAATTATGTATGAACGAGGTAGAAGCAAATTTAATGTCGATGGAGTATTGCCAAATGAATCTGAAATAACAGTGGGGAGCTAGAAGAGAATGTTATTTCACAGTTGTTGGGACTTCACGTAGATTTGATAAAGAAACAGTGGTCAGAGTTGGAAGAGAAAGGCTGGATTAGGATAGCGATAGAAACTTGCCGGAATCAGGACAGGCAGACGATACTGTTTTAATCAGCAACACACCACACGATTTACAAAACTTTCTAAACAGAATGAATCATATATCTAGAGAGAAATGGGACTCAAAATGAATTTAAGCAAAATAATGAATTAACACTAGGTGAAGAAAGTAAATCAAACAATGGGCAGGCTGAATAAGATTTGGAAATCAAACACTGAAACTCCATACAAAAGAAGGATCATACCTATTGTACAAGGGCTTGAATCGTGATATGACAATGAATCTATATCTAAAAGATTCTCTTGATTTGAAAATAAAGTTTCAAGATGAATACTAGGAGTCGGATGGCAGAATAGAGTGAGAAATTACATCATAACGGAAATTAGGGTAGTTCTGTATGTAACTTTCCATGAAATGAAGGATTTTTACTTTAAATATGACTTAGATGGAGATGGTTTGGACATGTCCTTCGCACGACCAGCAAGAGAATAATACGTAATAGCGTCAGTTGGGTTCCTGTGACTGACAAGAGTTGGAAGACTTAAAACTTCTTGGATGAGAACTATAAGACAGTAGGCTGGAGACTTTTGGAAAATAAACCACAGAAAAGGAAAAAGAGAGAGAGAGAGAGAGAGAGAGAGAGAGAGAGAGAGAGAGAGAGAGAGAGAGAGAGAGAGAGAGAGAGAGAGAGCCGCCATTAATAAGAACCAGGAAGTTATAGATTTCTCGCGTTTCCATCTGAAAGGAAAAAAGGAATTTGGTTAAGAATAATGTACAGTGTATTCATATTATATGCATATATATATATATATATATATATATATATATATATATATATATATATATATATATATATATATATATATATATATATATATATATATATATATATATATATATATATATATATATATATATATATATATATATGTGTGTGTGTGTGTGTGTGTGTGTGTGTGTGTTTGTGTGAGTGTGTCTTTGCCCTTTTTCCACTAAAATACTTCTCCAGTTCTTTTGTTTATTTTCTCACAATTTCCCCTTCTTTTACTAAAATCACCATTTCACCCTTCGCTCACAAAAATACCCCTCCAGTTCTTCTTGTTTATTTTCTTGCAATTTCACCCTTCTTTCACTAAAATCACTATTTCACCCTTCTTTCACTAAAATACTCCACCAGTTCTTGTTTATTTTCTCATCATTTCACCCTTTTTTCACTAAAATCACTATTTCACCCTTCTTTCACTAAAATACTCCTCCAGTTCCTCTTGTTTATTTTCTCATCACTTCGCCCTTCTTTCACTAAAATCACTATTTCACCTTTCTTTCACTAAAAGACTCCTCCAGTTCCTCTTGTTTATTTTCTCATCATTTCACCCTTCTTTCACTAAAATACTCTCAGAGTTCTTTTTGTTTATTTTCTCATAATTTCACCCTTCTTTCACTAAAATACTCCTCCAATTCTTCTTGTTTATTTTCTCATCATTTCACCCTTCTTTCACTAAAGGACTCCTCCAGTTCATGTTGTTTATTTTCTCACAATTTCACCCTTTTTTCACCAAAATGCTCCTCCACTTCTACTTGTTTATTTTTTCATCTTTTCGGACTTTTTTCACTAAAATACTCCTCCAGTTCCGCTTGTTTATTTTCTTATCATTTCACCCTTCTTTCACTAAAATGCTCCTCCAGTTCTTCTTATTTATTTTCTCACCATTTTACCCTTCTTTCACAAAAATACTAATCCAGTTCTTCTTGCTTATTTTATCGCAATTTCAACCTTCTTTCACTGAAATATTCCTCTAATTCCTCTTATTTATTTTCTCAGCATTTCACCCTTCTGTTACTAAAAGACTCCTCCAGTTCTTCTTTTTTATTTTCCCACTATTTCACCCTTCTTTTACTAAAATGCTCCTCCAGGTCATCTTCTTTATCTTCTCACAATTTCCCTTCCTTAACAAAACACTCGCCCATTTCTTCTTATCTATATTCTCACCATTTAACCCTTCTTCACTAAAATACTCATAGAGTTTTTCTTGTTTACTTTCTTACAATTTCACCCCTCTCTCACTAAAATATTCCTCCAATTCTTCTTAGTTATTCTCTCATCATATAACCCTTTTTTCTATAAAATAATCCTCCAGTTCTTTTTGTTTGTTTTCTCATCATTTAACCTGGTTTTTCACTTAAAATAATAATCCGGTTCCTGTTGATTATTTTCTCATCGTTTCTTCCTTCTTTCAAAAAAATACCCTCCCAGTTTTTCTTGTTTACATTCTCACAATTTCACCCTTATGTCCTCTTGATTATTTTCTCATCATTTCACCCTTCTTTCACAAAAATACCCTTCCAGTTCTTCTTGTTTATTTTCTCACAATTTTACCCTTTTTTTCACTAAAATACTCATCCAGTTCTTCTTGTTTATTTTCTCATCATTTCACCTTTTTTTCGCTAAAGTACTCCTCCAGTTAATCTTGTTTATTTTCTCACCACTTCACCCTTTTCTCATTAAAATATTCCTCCACTTCTTCCTGTTTATTTTCTCATCATTTCGCCCATTTTTTCACTAAAATACTCCTCCAGTTCTTCTTGTTTATTTTCTCATAATTTCACGCCTCTTTCACCAAAACAGTCCTCCAGTTCTTCTTTATTTTCTAATCATTTCACCCTTCTTTTATTAACATAATCCTGCAGCTCTTCTTGTTTATTTTCTCACCATTTTACCCTTCTTTTACAAAAACACTAACCCAGTTCTTCTTGTTTATTTTCTCACAATTTCACCCTTCTTTCACTGAAATATTCCTCAAATTCTTCTTATTTATTTTCTCATCATTTCGCCCTTCTTTTACTAAAACAGTCACTCAGGTCTTATTGGTTATTTTCTCAACATTTCACGCTTCTTTTACTAAAATACTTCTCCAGTTCTTCTTGTTTATTTTCTCACTATTTCATCCTTCTTTCGCTGAAATAATCTTCCAATTCTTCTTATTTATTTTATCATCATTTCACCCTTCTTTTCCTAAAAGACTCCTCCAGTTCTTCTTGTTTATTTTCTCACTATTTCACCCTTCTTTCACTGAAATAAACCCCCAATTCTTCTTATTTATTTTATCATCATTTCACCCTTCTTTTACTAAAAGACTCCTCCAGTTCTTCTTGTTTATTTTCTCATTATTTCACCCTTCTTTCTCTGAAATAATCCTCCGATTCTTCTTATTTATTTTACCATCATTTCACCCTTCTTTTCCTAAAAGACTCCTCCATTTCTTGTTGTTTATTGTCTCACTATTTCACCCTTCTTTTACTAAAACAATCCTCCAGTTCCTCTCGTTTCTTTTCTCATCATTTCACCCTTTTTTCACTAAAATCCTCCTCCACGTCATCTTCTTTATCTTCTCACAATTTCCCTTCCTTCACAAAAACACTCCCCCATTTCTTCTTATTTATATTCTCATCATTTGACCCTTCTTCACTAAAATACTCACCCAGCTCTTCTTGTTTACTTTCTTATAATTTCCCCCTTTTCTCATTAAATACTCTTCCAGTTCTTCTTGTTTATTTTCTAATCACTTCACCCTTCTTTTACTAAAATATTCCTCCAGTTTTTCTTATTCACTTTCTCAAAATTTCACCCTTCTTTCATTAAAACTCCTCCAGTTCTTCTTGTTTATTTTCTCACCATTTCACTCTTCTTTCACTAAAACTCCTACAGTTCTTCTTGTTTATTTTCTTATAATTTCACCCTTCTTTCACTAAAATACTTTTTCATTCTTTCTTTTTATTTTCTCATAATTTCACCGTTCTTTCACTAAAATACTCCTCCAATTCTTCTTGTTTATTTTCTCACCATGTCATCCTTCTTTCACTGAAATATTCCTTCAGTTCTTCTTATCTATTTTCTCCTGATTTCACCCTTCTTTCACGAAAAGACTCCTCCAGTTCTTCTTGTTTATTTTCTAAACATTTCGCCCTTCTTTTGCTAAAATACTCAATAAGTTCTTCTTGTTCATTTTCTCACCATTTTACCCTTCTTTTACAAAAATACTAATCCAGTTCTTCTTGTTTACTTTCTCGCAATTTCACCTTTCTTTCACTGAAATATTCCTCCAATTCTCCTTCTTTATTTCCTCATCATTTCGCCCTTCTTTTACTAAAATTGTCACCCAGTTCTTATTGGTTATTTTCTAAACATTTCACCCTTCTTTTACTAAAAAAATATTCCTCTAGGTCTTCTTGTTTATTTACTCACAATTTCACCCTTCTTTCACTGAAATATTCCTCCAATTCTTTTTATTTATTTTATCATCATTTCACCCTTCTTTTCCTAAGAGACTCCTCCAGTTCTTCTTGTTTATTTTCTAATCATTTCACCCTTCTTTTACTGAAATACTCCTCCAGTTCTTCCTGTTTATTTTCTCAGCACTTCACCCTTCTTTCGCTAAAATACTCCTCCAGTTCTTCCAGTTTATTTTCTCACAATTTCACCTTTTTTCACTAAAATATTCTTCTATAACTTCTTATTTATTTTATGATCAGTTAGTTCTTCATTGGAGAGGTGGGTACAGCTCACGGCTGGCACGCTGTTGGCCCAGCGTTCGACTCTCCGACCGGCCAATGAAGAATCAGAGGAATTTATTTCTGGTGATAGAAATTCATTGCTCGTCATGACGTGGTTCGGATTCCACAATAAGCTGTAGGTCCCGTTGCTAGGAGAGCTGTTAATCAGCTCAGTGGTCTGGTTAAACTAAGATATACTTAATTTTTTTCACCCTTCTTTCACTAAAAATCCTCCAATTCTTCTTGTTTATTTTTCTATAATTTCACCCGTCTTTCACAAAAATTCTCCTCCACTTCTTTCTGTTATTTTCTCAAAATTTCACCCTACTTTCACTAAAATACCCCTTCAGTTCTTCTTGTTTATTTTCCCGCCATTTCAACTTTCTTTCACAAAAATACTCCTCCAGTTCTTCTTTTTTATTTTCTCACAATTTCACCCTTCTTCACTATAATACTCATCCAGTTCTCCGTATTTATTTTCACACAATTTCACCGCTCTTTCACTAAAATACTCCTCCAGTTCTTCTTGTTTATTTTCTAAAAATTTCACCCCTCCTCCACTAAAGATGCTCCACGTTGTCTTTATTTTTTCACAATTTCACCTTCTTTCACAAAAATACTCCTCCAGTTCTTTTTGTTTATTTTCTCACAATTTCACCCTTCTTTCACAAAAATATTCGTCAGTTTTTCTTGTTTATTTTATCGCAATTTCGCCCTTCTTTCACTAGAATATTCCTCCAGTTCGTCTTGTTTGTTTTCTCACAATTTAACCCTTCTTTCACTAAATTACTCCTGCAGTTCTTCTTGTTTATTTTCTCACAATTTCACCCTTTTTTCACTAAATTACTCCTCCAGTTCTGCCTGTTTATTTTCTCAACATTTCACCCTTCTTTCCCTAAATTCTCATCCAGTTCTTCTTGTTTATTTTCTTACCGTTTCACCCTTCCTTCACTAAGATACTGCTCCAGTTCTCTTTGCTTATTTTCTACCCATTTCACCCCTCTTTCACTAAAACACTCCTCCAGGTTTTCTTGTGTATTTTCTCACAATTTCACAATTCTTTCACTAAAATACTTCTCCAGTTCTTCTTGTCTATTTTCTCATATTTCACCCTTTTTTCACTAAAATACTCATCCAGTTCTTCTTGCTTATTTTCTCACAATTTCAGCCTTCTTTCACAAAAATACTATTTTACACTTCTCTCACAAAAATACTCCTCCAGTTATTTTTGTTTATTTTCACACCGTTTCACCCTTCTTTCACTAAAATATTCCTCCAGTTCTTCTTGTTCATTTTCTCATCATTTCACCCTTTTTTCACTAAAATACTCCTACAGTTCTTCGTATTTATTTTTTTCACCATTTCACCCTTCTTTCACTAAAATACTCCTCCAGTTCTACGTGTTCATTTTCTCATCATTTCACCCTTCTTTCACTAAGATACTCTACAGCTCTTCTTCCTTATTTTCTACCAATTTCACCTTTCTTTCACTAAATTACTCCTCCAGTTCTTTTAGTTTACTTGCTCACCATTTCATCCTTCTTTCACTAAAATATTCCTCCAGTACTTCTTGTTTATTTTCTCACCATTTCACCCTTCTTTCACTAAAATACTCCTCCAGTTCTTAATGTTTATTTTCCTACTATTTCACCCTTCTTTCACTAGAATACTCCTCCAGACCTCCTTGCTTATTTTCTACCCATTTCACCTTTCACTAAATTACTCCTTCAGTTCGTTTAGTTTATTTTCTTACCATTTCACCCTTCTTTCACTAAAATATTCCTTCAGCTCTTCTTATTTATTTTTACACATTTCACCCTTCTTTCACGAAAATAGTCCTCCAGTTCTTCTTTTTCATTTTCTCTCCATTTCACCCTTCTTTCAATAAAATACTCCTCCAGTTCTTCTTGTTTATTGTTTCACCATTTCACCTTTTTTCACTAAAATATTCATACAATTCTTGTTTATTTTCTCATCATTTCACCTTTCTTCACTAAAATACTCCTCCAGTTCTTGTTTATTTTCTCACCATTTCACCCTTCTTTCACTAAAATACTCCTCCAGTTCTTCTTGTTTATTTTCTCACTACTTCACCCTTCTTTCACTAAAATACGTTTATATTCTCACAATTTCACAGTTCTTTCACTATAATACTGCTCCAGGTTTTCTTGTTTATATTCTCATCATTTCACCCTTCTTTCACTAAAATACTCATCCAGTTCTTCTTGTTTATTTTCATATCACTTCACACTGCTTTCACTAAAATACTCTTCCAATTCTTCTTGTTTATTTTCTAACCATATCATCCTTCTTTCACTAAAATACTCCTCCAGTTCCTATTGTTTATTTTCTCACCATTTCATCCTTTTTTTCACAAAAATATTTCTTCTGTTCTTTTTGTTTATTTTCTCATCATTTCACCCTTTTTTCACGGAAATATTCATCCAGTTCTTCTTGTTTATTTCCTCACCATTTCACTTTTCTTTCACAAAAATACTCCTGCAGTTCTTTTTTTTTATCATTTCGCCTTTCTTTCACTAAAATACCAAGTTCTTCTTTATTTTCTCATCATTTCACCCCTCTTTCATTAAAATACTCCTCCAGTTCTTCTTGCTTATTTTCCCATATTTTCACACCTTTTTTCAATAAAATACTCATCCAGTTTTTCTTGTTTATTTTCTAACGTTTTCCCCATTCTTTCACTAAAATACTCCTCAAGTTCTTCTTGTTTATGTTGTCACCATTTCACCATTCTTTCACTAAAATATTCCTCCAGTTCTTAGTGTGTATTTCTCATATTTCACCCTTCTTTCACTACAATACTCCTCCAGCTCTTCTTGTTTATGTTCTCACCATTTCACCCTTCTTTCACTAAAATAACACTCCGGTTCTTACTGTTTATGTTCTCACAATTTCACTATTCTTTCACTAAAATACTCCTCCAGTTCTTGGTGTGTATTTTCTATTTCACCCTTCTTTCACAAAAATACTCCTTCAATTCTTCTTTGTTTATTTTCTCACCATTTCACAATTCACCCTTCTTTCACTAAAATACTCCTCCAGCTCTTGTTTATATTATACCATTTCACCCTTCTTTCACTAAAATAATACTCCATTGCTTATTGTTCATTTCTCACAATTTCACCCTTTTTCACTAAAATACTCCTCCAGTTCTTCTTGTTTATTTTCTCACCATTTCACCCTTCTTTCACTAAAATACTCCTCCAGTTCTTAGTGTGTATTTTCTCATATTTCACCCTTCTTTCACTAAAACACTCCTTCAATTCTTCTTTGTTTATTTTCTCACCATTTCACCCTTCTTTCACTAAAATATTACTCCAGTTCTTATTGTTTATTTTCTCACAATTTCACCCTTCTTTCACTAAAATATTCCTCTAATTATTCTTGTTTATTTTCTCACCGTTTCACCCTTCTTTCACTAAAATACTCCTCCAGTTCTTGTTTACTTTCTCACAATTTCACCCTTCTTTCACAAAAATACTCCTCCATTACTTCCTGTTTATTTTCTACCCATTTCACCCTTCTTTCACTAAAAATATTAATGCAATTCTTCTTGTTTATTTTCTCGCCATTTCACCTTTCTTTCACTAAAATACTCCTCCAGTCCTTCTTGTTTATTTTCTCACCATTTTACCTTCTTTCACTAAAATACTCTTCCAGTTCTTCTTGTTTATTTTCTCACCATTTCGCCATTCTTTTACAAAAATACTCATCCAGTTCTTGTTTATTTTCAACCCATTTCACCCTTCTTTCTCAAAAATAATCCTCCAGCTCTTTTAGTTTATTTTCTCATCATTTCACCCTTCTATCACTAAAATACTCCTATGGCTCTTCTTTATTTTCTCAACATTTCACCTTTCTCTCACAAAAATACTCCTCCAGTTCTTGTTTATTTTCTCACAATTTCAACCTTCTTTCACATGAATACTACTCCAGTTCTTCTTCTTTATTTTCTAACCCTTTTGCGGTTCTTTCAATAAAAAACTCCTCCAGTTCATCTTGTTTATTTTCTCACCCTTTCACTGTTCTATCAAAGGAAACTCCTACAGTTCTTTTTAATTTTCTCATCCTTACACTGTCCCTTTACATGGCTTCTCCTCCAGTTATTTTTTCCTCTTCTTAATCCTTTCACTGTTCTCATAAAAAACTCCTCCAGTTCTTTTTTTTATTATTATCTCAATCTTTTTCTGTTCTTTCACAAGATTTCTATAGATCTTTTTTATTTTCTCACCATCTCACAGTTCTTTCACACAAAACCTTCTCCAGTTCTTCTTGTTTATTTTCTCATCCTCTCACCGTTCCTTCACATAAGGTCTTTATCTATTCTAATGCATATATAATCCCTTCCCTTCGCTTTTCGTTCGACAACAAACTTTCTCTGGGTCTTCTCGCTTACTTCCTCAATCTTTCACCGATCTTTCACATGAATTTACAGATCCGCTTCTCACTTTTTTCTTTTCTTTTCACTCTTCTTTAAAGACACTTCCGGCAGCTCTTCCAGTTGTTCTTCTCTTCCCTTTACTGCTATCTTTATAGAAAACTTCCACCGACTCTTCTCATTTGATTTACTCTTATTTTCAGTGTTCAAGAGAAATTCCATCAGGCCTCCTTTTTGAGTTTCTTTAATTTTCAATGTAATGTCTTATGGAAACATGTGCCTACTCCTCCTTTTTTATATCTTCTTCATTTCACTGTTCTCTCTCGTGGAAACTTCCTTGCTTCCTCGTTCATTTTCTCTACCGGTTACTCTGATTTCTAAAAAGAACTTGTGCCCCTGCTCTCCTAATTTGTTCTCCTTCCTTACACTGCTCTTCTAAAGCCATTCTCCTGCTTTTCTCATTCATTTCTCCTCCACTGTTCTTTCTCAAGAAAATCTCCTTCAATTCGTCATGTTTACTTTCTCATGCTTTCACAGTTCTTCCTCGTGAAAGCTTCCTCAACTCTTCTCGTTCATTTCTCTTCCATTCACCGTTCTTTCTCATGAAACTATACTCCTTTTTCTCATTTCCATTGTCCCTTAAGAAACCATATTCATATTTTTCCATTTTATTTTCTCTCTTTTTGATGTTATTTTCCTTGAAAGCTGTTCTTGTTTCCCCCGTTGTCTGGGCATCATGAACTTGCGCTTTCTCTGAATGGCTCTTATTCTTACTGGAAGGCTCTATGGGCAACTAACAGCTCTACAAGAACAGTAGGCAAATCATATAATCGAACCAAATAGTCTTCCTAAACAAACATTTAAAAAATAAATAAAAAAATATTCAGTAAAGAATACTTTACACTGCATGTAAATGTATATTCTTGCTTAAATGTGAAACCAAAAAATATAAATAAATTAAAAATAAAACGTGAAACCATGAAATATTGATAAATGAAAAATAAAATGTGAAACCAAAAAAGATAAGGGAAAAATAACAAGAGAAAATGTTTGTGTAAAAGATACACACGCAAAACTAAAGAAAATTCAAGGTTCAAATAAACCGAACTAACCATTGGCCAATTAAGGATGCAAAGACATGGTCAAATATACATACACACACACACATATATATATATGTACATATATATACATACAAATTATATATATATCCATACACATAAACATATTATGTATATACATACATATATTTTGTGTATACATACACATATGTATATATATACATACATACATACATACATACATACATACATACATACATACATACATACACAGAACACAATGGTGTTTAGTTCGTGTTTACCAACAATTTCCCATCTTCAATTATTCTTTGCCTCCTAATCTTCTGCATCATTTTGTGCACATAAGTTTATTTCTTTTAAATTCTTATTTGATGTTTTATATTAGTATCTTATATATCCAATGATGTCTTATAGTAATTATATTTCACCTTTTATTGATTTTATATCCTTATTATGCCTAAAGAAAAGAATTTCGTTCGAATTAGCAGTCGTTTCATACCTCTTTTCATCATTTTACTGCAAGATTTTTTTTGAAGGAAGGCCGGAAAGAAAACATATGATGTTTTCAATATCTTGGGATTTGTGTTTACGAACAAGATTTCTGAGTCTCCGGTTTAATCACTAATAATCCTCTCGTTTTACTGGAAATTCTATAATGGAAAGTCTTGATTAACCAAGATCCTTGAATAGAGAGAGACCTGGCACGTATTCATGAATGGAGTAGGCTGTGGGGCCTTTCTAAAACTCAAAATATGATAGACATTCGATCCAGAAAACTTACGACTTTGCACCTTGGTTTAATTTTAAAAGTACCGTTTCAAATGTCAGCGACTCTCAAGATTTTATGTGTAACTTTTGAGTAGAAATTGGCTTTTGAGAAGCATATATATCACATCTTGCTTCCTCTGTTTCTCTAAAAGCTCGTAACTCGCGGAAATGTTTTCGAATGTTTTGTGAAAGAGGTATTACATGTAAGCGTTTTAGCTCTTTTCTTCTTCCTAGTATGGAGTCTGTTCTCCAGTGTGAGTTTCCGGTGCTGACTCTCATCTCAAACTCTTGGATAGTTATATCAACAGCCAAGGGTATTTTGCCAACTCTTAATGTTGGCTTGTGGCACAAACGTCAAGTAAGTTCATTATGTTTGTACATTTTATGCACAAACATAATGAAGTCACTAGTCACTACAACGGCAAACATCCTCTGAACTCTCCTTAACCCGACCTAACTTTTTTTTTTTTTTTTGCCCGCAACACTAGACACGCTGCTGCTGCAAACATTGTGTTATTCTCTAGTGTCAGGTTTAATGTTACTCAGTTTGTTAGGAATTATATCTTGCTACAACTAAAATGTTTAGGCGAGGAGCAACTTCATTCCTGTCTCTGCTGAAGACTCCCGAATACAGGTCCTTCGGTTTTATTTTCTATTCCCTCATATTTATTTATATC
Organism: Macrobrachium rosenbergii; assembly: GCF_040412425.1. Lineage (NCBI taxonomy): Eukaryota > Metazoa > Arthropoda > Malacostraca > Decapoda > Palaemonidae > Macrobrachium > Macrobrachium rosenbergii. Next base: position 31,340,800 of record NC_089746.1, read on the forward strand.
ACCTTTTCCTACAACTTGTCTCTACCTGCTGGCTGTTTTCTCTTTGGAACCCTCATGGGTTTATAGTTCGTGGACTCTACCCATAAGACTTTTCATCTGAAGATTTAAAGAAATAAAGAAAAGAAACAGAAAATATACAGTGCAATTCACAATAGAAAACATATTCACGGATTTGCCGCTGTACTTACAAATATCCAACACATAATTAATAACAGGAGATTGGTTAGGCAAAGAAGTCGTGACAAGGAAGGCAAAATCATCCATTCCGGGAGCCCTGAGGATCTTCAGTCGTTCCTAGGTGCCGGGAAGGACAAAGTAAAGACAATCACTCTTACCGTCTGCAATGTGATACTTTATAACACTTACTGATGAGGGCTTTCGTGTAAAGCATAAGCCTTGTCTACAAATGATTGAAAAGGAAAGATTATTTTCTCATTCTCACCATTTCGAATCTTTTGTTAAGAGATGTTATTGCGCTGCCGAAAAGTTTCCACTGCACTAAGTCATATAAAAAATTATTAAATAATAGACAAATGCAGAACTTTTGTGCAGCCTTACGGGGGCCGAATAATATTGAGACTGTGTCAAAACAACTTAAGAAAACTGACTTAAACAACTGTCTACAAATAAATAAAACTGAGGTCTCAACTACAATAAGCATTTGCGATGCTAGATTAAACTCGAAAATTATGTAATTCCAAGAATAATATCTGCTGTTGACTAATAGACCACCCTGGCAGCTGCGCATGGCCCTCACAAAACAAGCACTGACCCTCACTCACCGCACGTCACCGCGTAAGGGAGGGAGGAAGGGAGGGATGCCGAAATCTTACGCCGGTGTATATTCCCTGTTGATAAATGATTCTTGCTGCATTTCACACATGATTCGGGGACTGATTCCAATTCAAACTGAAGAATATGCTCAAAAGTTAAAGCAGGTATGAGAATCTCAGTGAGGAAAGTAGTAGCCGAGGCGTCATTGTGACACTCCACTGAATCTTTATACAAATGTTGTTAGGTCTCTAGTAAAAAATTGTTGTCATATGGCAGTATGGCATATTCTATAAAATTTCAAGATAAAAATGATACACATGTCAAAACGTGTCAAGCCTGTTAGCAAGCCATTGTTAATAAATAACCCGATTAATTACTTAGATAATGGTACTGGCGGGAGTGGGCCACCGCGCTTTCCAAAACAAGTCACACCGGCAGTTCAAGATAATAAAATATGACTTCGTATAGCTAACAAGTAAAAGCTTGAAAAAAAAAAATAATAATAATGCTGCAATACTGGCATCTCGTGGCCACAGGATTTTGCCACAAGGCGAAGACATGCATAATTAGCTGAGTGAAAATGGTTAACGGATAGTAAATTGACAAATACTCCGGTTTAATATTTTACGATAAACGGTTTTCTCTTAAAATACTTTACTATCCACGGTCTAGAAATGGTTTATGCCGAAACGTGTACTAAAAGGTATAATCCGCTTGCGGTCTTGTAAGTAAAGCATTAAGGCTTGGAATATAAATCACCAGGCAGTCAGTGAGTCAATATGATTAATATATGAATATACAGGTGTGTGTTCATCCAGAAATGAAACTCATATATTTAATATTGGTTGGTTTCCTGCATAAAATTCTTTATTCTTCTTATTTAACAGTACTATAACAAGAATTACATATCAGTCCATCATTTCAATGATGTTCTTATATACTGAAAATATCACTGAGTTGCAGATGAAGTTTCTGGAGAAATGAACTCTACGGCAAGTATATGTCAGTGCATTTTTGATGCTGATCACAACTGCAATCCTTCTTTGTAGCAGCTGATTCCATCTTTCAAGCCTCAGTGATTTCTCATCGAAAGAAGCCAGGCTTGAAATCGAGTGCTCCTACGTGAGATCTTCTAGGGCAAAGTAACAGTCCAAGGACGACAGCCTCTCATCCTATGGCAACATCAAAAAATAAATAACCGCGACGGAAACCAGATCACTATAAATAAAAATAAGTTGATATGAGTGCACCTAATGATACTCTTTTTCCGGTGAGAAGATTTTTATTGTTAATGGTGTTCTTCGTCCAGCGTAGATGAGTCTGATGTACACTTCTCTGTATTAAACTAGTGTACACGAGCATAAATAAACGTTCGTATTGCCCTTATATATGGATTCTACATGACTTCACTAAAATACTAATATTTAATCAGCAATTGGCACAACCTTTCCCTAAATGTGTGAAATTAAATTATCAAGAAGTAAAACATAAAATGAGTTGATTAAAAGAAAGAAATAAAATCCACTCATCATACCGAAGCTAAAAAATTTCTCTCCCTGATCCTCCTCATCCAGTATGCGCATGACGCCTTTAAAGTGATCAAAAATAATAATGAAAAAGGAAGAAGAAGAAAAAAAGGAAATCCCATTAACCCTCAAACCCTAGGTTCATGGCGTGAAATATGGACTCCTCCTCCTCCCATTGCAGCGCGGGAAGAAAAACAAGCAGCCCTTGTTATTGATTTTGGAAAGGCTCGTTCGGAAACTGGTCATAAGATCCTCACGATGGATAAGTAACTATCGGTAACAGCATTACATGAAAAAGGCGACTTCCATATACACAAAAGAAGCACTGGTGGAAATCGGAGAATGTATGTCAGGATACTATCTCTCTGTTCGGGGAAAGTAACGTCACTTCAGTCCGAAGCAGGATGAGTGAGAAGGAGCTTTGACCCTACAGTACACACGGAAAGGTTCTGAATGATCGCTGAGATCGCAAGTAGCGTTCACTCTGCACAAATTACGGAAATCTTCAATTATCATGACTCATAACAAACTTGAATCAAGGGGGATCTAGATATTCTTTCTCTCCTGAGGGATACGACCTCATGGAACAGCAACTTTGATTTTTATGAAAGGGAATCAAGCCTAAACTGGGGTAAATTCTGTCCTAATCCGTCACGCTAACTAAACAGGGGCACATAACATAAGCACATAAAATTAATTCCAAGGAGAACGACGCTTCAACGAAAAACGAATGGGGAAATAGCGTTTCATTTATTTATCCTTTGACAGACACTGCCAAAAAAACATAACACTGCCAAAAAAAACATAACGAGCACCTGCTATCATTACCAATTTATGAACAAATGATAATAATAAAATTATTAAAAATAAATACAAATGATTATAATAAAACATTACACACAAATAATATATATATATACATGTATATATATATATATATATATATATATATATATATGTATATATATATGTGTGTGTGTGTGTATGAATGAAAGAATGAACTGAAAAGCACGTTGGAATCCCTGAAAGCAAAGCGACCAAGAAACTGCTGTTTCTCCGAAAGATGGGAAGTAGCGTGAGTCTGGTAACACCTGCCATGTAGAAGTTTTTGTGCTCCTGTACAGGAATGGCGTGGCCAGGATTTAGGTGAGTAAACTTCAGCACAGAGTAAACTTAAAAAGCTTAGACCAGCGCGTGTGTTAGCAGGTTCCACAAATATTTCCGACCCTGAAGGCATATTTGACAGCTGAAATTTTGTTCGTATCACTAAAATGCTGAAAACAGCCGAGAGGAGTTTATTTTAATTTCCGTTCGCTGTTATTTCGATCTTTCTTTCATGAACGTGAAGTGAACAGCTCCTAATCATATTCTCTTTGCAGAAATCCTTTAATTGTCCTAATAATGAAAATGCTTAACGGAAATGGTTTGAAATGTGAAGGAACAAGAACAGGCAGACTGAGGAATGGTAAAGCCAAAAGTTCTTGATGGCAAACCATTAACAACTTAGCAATAAACTTCAAATTTTCACTCCAACAGAAAAACAAGAATACTACACATTCTCAGTATGATAATGCTGCTGATTATTTTGGTTAAGCTGCCACCAGTGACCTGGAAACTACTTTATGAGAAACTTAAAGTAATGAACCCTAGCCTTTACCATCTTCATAAGAGATTCACCTACAAAAGTTATTTTTACTGATACTATTGTACATGTGCATAAATGAAAAAGCCGAATGGCTATGAAGCAAACTCCAACAAAACAGTAAGGGAGGAAGAATACAAAAGATGAAGGAGCAAAAAAAAGAACTATATTACATAATATATATATATATATATATATATATATATATATATATATATATATATATATATATATATATATATATATATATATATATATTTTTTTTTTTTTTTTTTTTTTTTTTTTTTTAAAGTAATCAACACACAATCACTTTGGAACAGAAATAGATTTCTAAAGGTGTGTGTACTCGGGAAGAGATTACTGGCGCCAGTAGCTGGCGGCCTGTAAACAATCCCCGTGGACAGCAGAGTTGCTGTCCAGGCTACTTTGCTGTCCACTGTCCGTTCACGCGACCTACTGACGGGCAGAAGTCTCGTGTAAACGCCAACTGTCCACTTCCTGGGCAAGAATCATCAGAATCCCACGAAAGCAAGATGTCAGAGAAGTGGAATTCGGGGAAAAGGACTCAATTTCTGGATGCAGTATACGAAGGTTTGGAATGTCTGTGGAACATTGGACATACAGATATGATATGAACAGGAATAAGAGAGACGTGGTTCTTATTGAACTGAGGGATGCTCTGATTAAAGAAGAGATTCACACTCCCAGCCTGGAATTTTTACGAATATTAAAACAATTAAAAGTGTTACAGGCAGGAAGTAGTGAAACTGGAAAATCTAAGGAAAATGGAGCAGGACAGATGGTTACTGGCTGCTATGATTGACCCATAGCATGGTCCCCGTGTAAACGCTTTGCTGTCTAGGAAAGTTTACTTTCCGCCAGCTATTGGCGCCAGCCAACTGTCCTCGTGAAACGCACCTTAACTCGCATCGGGATCGAACCCAGGTCTTTCAGTTGAAAGGCAAGGGAGCTACAACTGAAACACACAAGTCATTTATGAAGCTGGAACCAAAGTACAACTATATCTAAGGTTTTACGTGGGCAAGCTTACTGCCTAGCACACCAACGAATTTTACCCACTGGGTCACTCTTGGTTCGGGAAGTTGGGTAAAATTGGCTGGCATGCTAGGCAGTAAGCCAGCCCAAGTAAAATCCTTAGGTACAGTGGCATTTTTAAGGTTCCAACCTCATTATTGATCTATGTGGTTCAGTTGGTAGCCCCCTTGCCTTTGAATTGAAAGACCTGGGTATATATATATATGTATGATCCGATGAGTCAGATATATATATATATTGCATGTGTTTGTGTATGTATACAATCTATAAGTCAGTTTTACCAGGTGTGCCAGGTAGGTTTTCTTCACAAGTCTGGACAGGCGTATCCAAACAGGCGAGAGGAATTAGAGGAGTTAAGAGAAAATTGTGGCTCCGGCAAATAATAAATGTCTGGCGTACGTCTAAACGACGGAACTTTTTCTCTGTTGACCGCATTGCAGGCCTCAACTTGAGGGACTACAGATCTCCATAAGTTTCAGTATGTTGAACAGAAATGTCGGTGAGTTCCATCGCTGTCGCAGAGTATACATCTACTTGGTTCTTAGTCGCAAATTAAAGAAGAAACAATACTTTTGGAACTGGGCATTATTTAAAGAAAATTCCCTCGCAACAAGAAATCTTAATCCAAGAGTTGTGTGATGAATTTTATGTTTTGCCTAAAAAATTCGAAAAAATATCAGTTCTAATTCATCTACTAGTACAAGAATTAAGCATTAAGTTTCCAAAAAATTATACGGTAGAGGATTACACAAATTTATGGCCAAAAATTAAAGAAGCCATTAATGGTATTCTTCCTATTTGTTGTGCCGATAGTGGATTGAACAGAATGTATTATGCAAGATTCTCTTACTTTGTCAAGTTGTTAAATATAAAACTAATTTAGAACAGGTGTATACTACCATATTCGCTAAATAAGAAAATAAGCTTATCAAATAAAAACTGCAGCAAACACGCAGGACTGGGCCTGTCATAAATCTGCGAAAATAAACTTTTTCAATCAAGACTCAGATGACAGGTTGCAGGTGACGAACGGAATAACTCAAGAGATTCCCACCAACAGTGGGAGACCATGTGCTGAGGCATCTCCCGTCAGTTTCTGATAAAAAATTTAAAAAAAAGGAATTGCATCCTTCAAGAGTGTTACTTGCGGTATTGCATCCCGATGCGCTGGCGCAACATTGAATCATCTGGACGTACCTTTACACACACACACATACATACACAGATATGTATATATGTATGTATATATATATATATATATATATATATATATATATATATATATATATATATATACATATATATATATATATATATATATATATATATATATATATATATATATATATATATATATATATATATATATATATATATGTATATGTGTGTAATCACGAACTTGGCTCAGTGGTTGGCAACTTTACTTCATCCAAGAAAGACTGTAGAGTCAATCCCGAAAAATTCAGTATGGGTCTACTGATCTAAGTTACGTAGTGCACTGGATGCTTATTTGTTAGTTGACTTGGACTGCAGATTGGCAGTTGACTCTCATTTGATTTTTAACCTTACTTAGGTAGTTTTCTTTGTTTGAAAGGAGCCCAGAAAAGTCCAGGTGCCATCACTGAAGGTTTTTTGCAGTCTGATCCTCAGCAGAAAAATTTTAAGAAATTACATAAAAGGCTAAAATAATACAAAACAAATGAGTAGAGGGAAAAGTGATGGCCAAGCCAAGATTATTTTGGGGTGGTCGATTAATTTGGGTCTGGGTCAGATAACTAAAACACTAGCATCAAAAGGTTTGTTCCTCTTGTAGGAGTTCATTTTGTGCTACTGGAGTCCCATAGATGTCAGAGTGTAGGGGCGCACAGTTCTTCATATTGGAGGTTTATTGAGGATTTTTTTTTCTCTTCGATGCGAAAGGTCTAGGGTTGGTTTCATAGTCTACAGTTAGTCCTAGTGGAAAGAGGTCCTCTTGAGATGTCATAAATCTTGGTCCTGGTAGCGTCTTTTGATGGCACTTTGGATTAGGCTCGTTGAGGGATGGTGTTTTTTTTTAAGACAAAGTCCTTTGCTTTCCTTGACTCACTCTATACGATAGTTTCTTCTGTCCCTGTTACCAGACGTTGTTAGGGATGACCTCTGTAATAATTCTCTCTTGCTTCATATGCAATAGGCATTTCAAACTTGCAGAAGGAAGTGACATTGTCCTTATTACTATACCACGTGTTTAGGATTCTTCTCGTGACCCTTTCGACCATGGTGCTAGAGAAGCTGCTGAACATAAGTTGATGAGGGGCTCTGTGGAAAAATCTGTGGGTGGCAGCCCAACTGCTGTAGCAGGACAGGGCAATGTGGACAGAGGGACTTGTAGTGAATTTATCGTAAAGTGAGAGGCATTCATTGGCACTGTTGAGGAAGCGTCAAACTATCATTAAGTCAATTTAGAAAACTAGTTAAGCCAACAAAAAAAGGGATGTTTCTGCACCGCTTCAGCTTATTCCTGCGTTTAAGAAACAATTTATCAGGGTTTTTCTATTGACTTAAGACTTCCTAGGGCTTTAGATAATTGATATTTCTGTACAGCCTCTCCTTTTCAAGGAAGTGTCCCCTTATATACTAAACTTCGGGCACTTGAAAAATGTGGTTTTTTTCCAGTGTTTACGCCTTCATATCTCAGTTCAGTTAGATTAAGATTGAAATTTTATTATGTCTAATAATCTTCAACCAGTCAAGTATGTATTAGGCATTGAGGAGCACTAATCAGATGCCAATCACTCAGAATCCCAAGGGGCAACTTGTTTTATTATCCTACCAGAAATATTATTTTTGTAAACTGCTTGCACCTTCAACCTTTTGGCCTTTGCATCTGACTTCAGACAAAGAATGAGTTTGTGTCCCAGATTACTCAGTATAACTAAGAATATCTTCGGTTCAGGGTGAGAACATTGCACGACAAAAGGGCAATGGAAAAAGTTTTTATAACTTGTAAAAATGTCCTTATCTATCAGCCTCTCTTAGTGCAGTGTTTACAAACTATGCAAGTTTATCCGTACGAAACTGAGTGTAAGGCCAATTATCTAATTTACGTAGCAAGGACACGATGAGAAGGAACGCTCAACCGAATGTAGTAACTAATGGACGACCATTAGCCAACGTACCTTCTGATCAACATGTACTAGATGATTTATAAGAACGGAAACTTAGCCGATGTTTCAAAGCATACTCATGCCTGAAGAAGCTGAGTAAGACTATGGCCCCTTAGAAAAGGAAAATTAAAGAATATAACTTCATTCGGTAGGATTACATCAAATAATACAAATATAAATAGCCTCTTCTGTGTCTTTTTTAGTTGAGGAAATTTTAGTTTTATTCATGTACTTAATTATTTACCTATTTATTTACAAATTTTAACTACCTATTGTATATTTTATTTTTGCAAGAGGTTGACTATTTGAATCAGTCTTTCTTTGATATTGCCTTGAAATTATATAGAACATCATGCTAGGAATAAGGACAAACAAAATATCAGTATATAGCAATGAGTAAATGATTTGGTCATGCTCTTCTGAACTTAATTTTAAGTTGTTCAAAATAATTCCAATAATTCTTTGATTATAAAACTATGAAGGACTTGTCATTTAGTCACATAAGCTTATTAATATTTGCATAACAAAAGTCTTCTTCAAAACGACTGAATACCTTTGATGTTCATCCTTAATTGCAGATCTCCAAGCCATGATAATGATCTCGAAAAAAAAAACAAATAAAATTGCTGCTGTGACAGCAGTCATTAGCGCCGTACTCATTCCATTATTAATGAACTTAAAACAAAAGCGCATCTGTCAAATGCTATATATTTACAGCTAATATTAATCTTCATTTATTTATTCGTGATATAAGATCAGGGGGACAGTCTCAGAGGACACAGTCAGGAATAAGACAACAAACCGCAATTCCTGGCAAACAAACTGAACCACACTCTTTATTGTCATTGACCCTTCGTACGTAGACTAAAAATAGCTGTCGTGATTAATAGATAAGTCTCTCTCTCTCTCTCTCTCTCTCTCTCTCTCTCTCTCTCTCTCTCTCTCTCTTCATTTACATTCCATTCACAACTCTATTTTTTGGTTAATGATCCACATTATATTTCGGATGGAGAGATGATGCGTACCATCAGAGCTATCAAATCATGCAAATGTATCTTATATTTTTTCCTCGTATTTTTTTTTTCTTTTGGTACTTATCTTTATGAACTTCATTTATATGAGATCCCGCTCCCACAAGCCATTCTAGAGCATTTCGTTGTTGGCCTTGTTGCCCAACCACCGTCGCTGCTGCCTTCCGATTCATGCTTGTACCTTCAAGTATTCATCCTTGCGACAAGACTTCCCACTGATCCTAGGCGTATTGATTTTGTACATAACGTCGCCATCACTGCTCTCCCAAATAAAGAACAGCACTTAACCATTTTAAAGCCATAAATTGAGAACATAGATACCTGGAGCTCTGAGTGGCAAAGTTACGTGTGTGTGTGTGTGTGTGTGTGTGTGTGTGTGTGTGTGTGTGTGTAGGGCTGAAAATCTGATAAAAGTGACTTTGTTGGTCCTTCTTCCCATTACTATTATAAATTCCGACCATACGATACCATATTCATATAACTTCATAAGCCAATCATCAGCATGCCATTCTTCCTCTGATAGACTAAATCCAGAGAACACAAGTCAACAGGCACTGCCACACATTTTTCCTACAGAATCAAGCGTGTGTAGCATAAAGAGAAAGGTTCCATATTATTAACATTTCAGGCCTCCACAGGTGGTTCATCAGCAATGTACCGACTGCTTTTGTATTCACTGTGCAACTCACCACTATGTTACCCAAATTCTCACATATCAGGCATGCTAAGTTCAGCCAGTAATCCATTTCTTTCACCCCTAACAAGCTCCATGTGTCGGTGTCCTTCTATTCTAAAATTTTTGTTAATAATCTTCCATTTCCCCACATTAGCAGCCAACTCACAGGACACTAGCCCAAGAGTTCTACAGTACTAACACTTTTACCGCATCCTTTTTTTTTCTAGTTCTTTAGTGTTCACCATTTCAACTGTTTCCGTCTCCAAAATATAATTTGTAAGCATTTCCTCTCCCTTGCTCTCTCACATTTGCTTTAAATTACCATTACTTTGCTTCTAAAAGGAGAGTTCTGCTTTTCCTAAATCCATACTGAAAATCCTTTCTCCAAGCTTCATTTGTCCTCATTACCTTCTTCACTTTCAACTTTTTCCTCTATCTGCCAGCTTTTACAGATTCTCTCCAAAATTTGTGCTTCAACTGAAGATTAATAAAAATTGAATACAAAAGAAACTTTCTAGTCCAATGCAGAAACATAAATGGTGGGATACTCATTAAAGAAAATACAACCTTTTTGTCTCATGTTTTGACAGTAAGCAGAACAAAGATAATATCAAAATGCCTGTTCCTATTTTCCTAACTAACATGATTAGCTTTTCAGTCCCATGAAATTAAGTCTTTTACTCAATCCTAATGTTTTTGGAAAGTAAACACAAATGGTGTTTCGCATTATTTTTTTTATGCAAACTGATGGTTGCTTAGCTACGAAGTTTGTTATTTTCCATAAGTTAACTAGAACAGTATTTTTTGCACTTGGTGGAGAATTGATAATTTTGCTTCATTAGATAAATATGGCTGAGGTAGCTCTGGTTCTGTTCATTATCACCCAATTTCTATAACTCACATATCATCTGCAGTTTTTAACTTGCAAAACACCTGAATGCCTATACTGAGAATAATCACCTGTGCCCTAGTTTGCAGCTTGGCTTTGGTAAGGGTCAGTGCATGTGTGGTGCTCCTCTTTCAATTCCTATCATCACAAAAATTCCTAGGTTCTGTTCTGAAAGTTCAGGTAACTGCTCTTGGCTTGATTACTGCTTTTGACCACGTTAATCATGAAACCCTTGTTTATGGATATAGAGAAAAGAGCAGGTGGATCATTTATTAGTATTATTACTGAATTTCTAGCTATTCTGTTACAGCAAAAAGTAGTTGTTCATGGCGACTATAGTGAACACAGGAATTTAATCTTGGGGTAGTGTTCTTGGCCTGTTACTTTTTATATTATATATATATGCATTTATGACCTGACCTTGAAAACAAGCTTATTGTTTTTGCAGATAATGATACTTTTTCTGGATGGTTCCAATTTTTTTATTATTGACCTATCATACTGAATCACTTAACAGATGTAGTAAAACCCTTACAAAAATTCAGTATGATTATGAGCAGGCCTAAGACATTAGATACCCACCACCCAGATGTTTACATTGTGTTTCTTCAATTACACGCAACTCATTCTCTTCATTCTTACAAATTTGATAGCACTTAATAGCACAAAATCAGTATCTGTGGAAAACCTTAATAGCACAAAATGTTTGTGGAAACCTTTAAAAATGTTTGTAGATAAGTTAATTTTTTTAGTCTTACAGGTTTTGAGTATTGGTCCACTGTTTAATCTTGAGCAAATGACTCGCACCTTTAATTGGTTAACAAAAATTTTGGTTCTATTAAATTTCTTATTTGTGATCTTAAAATATATCTCTAGCACTGTTGTTTCATACAAATATTTCATAATTCTGATTATCCTTTACATTCACATATATCGGAGCTACATTACACTAGATATGTAGTTCATTCTTACACTTTTTTTTCTGTGAAGTTCTCAGTACTATACAGTTTTCTAGAAGTTGGAACTTCGGAAGTTCCAACTTAATGCAACTGCATTTTTGTTGAGTAGCCTGACAAAAGTTCACTTTACAGTTTATTTGCTATTTGTCTAATTTATTTTACTTTGTTATTTATAAAACACAGACGCTCCACATTTCAATCAAGACCTCTTATCCTGTCAAACAACTTTCTCCTGTATCTGTTCTTTCTCTCTGTTGTCCCATCACTCCATCCAAGAAAACTATCACGCTGCCATAAAGACAACATGCCCTTGCCTTAAAACTCTTTAATACCAGACCAGTCACTTTCACATCCACATATTCTGACGTGAGTTTTATTATGATATCTTCTAATTGTTCCCAGCAAATTGTCTTCTCTTTACGTTTCGTCTTGAGAGTTTTATCAGCGTTATGCGACGCACACTGCTTTTCTCCTCTTACCCTGAGACCACTGTTACTTAACACACCGCTGATTTCTACTGCTTCTTCTTCTCTAAACGCATGCAGTACTTTGCCTGTCACCTATCATTCTTCCTTAATCAAACTTGCCCCACATTCCTTTCTAAGCATATTATTCCTATGCTCATATCTATCTCCATTATCATCATGCAACGGAACAATTTCATTGGAACCTTTCCCTAATCCAATTTATATCTCACAGATATTGATTAATTAATAAGTCAATTGCACGATTACCACAATACCGCGACAATCCACTTCTAAACGCATCAGTTCTTGTGCCTCTCCGATTCTTTTACCTCGTAGTTGCCTTCCTTATTTGCTGAACCTAGCAGGGGGTTAGTGCCGTCAGTGCACCTCATGCGGTGTACAGTAGACATTACTTACTTTAAGGTTCTTTGCAGCGTGCCTTCGGCCCCTAGCTGCAACCACTTTCGTTCCTTTTACTGCACTTCCTTTCATATTCTCTTTCTTCCATCTTACTTTCCACCCTTTCCTAACAGTTGATTCATAGTGCAACTGCAAGGTTTTCCTCCTGTTACACCTTTCAGACCTTTGCTGTCAATTTCCGTTTCAGCGCTGAATGACTTCTTAGGTCCCCATGCTTGGTCTTTGGCCTAAATTCTATATTCAATTCAATTCTATCTGTTGAAAGCAGGCACTGCTTTAGAATTTGTGGACAGCAGAGTGACTGCCATTCTGCAAAATTTGCTTTGAGAGAAAGGTGTGTATTATCCCCATGGCTGTTTAATATTGTTAAAAATGGAGTGATGAGTGATGTTGGGTAACGGACATTAGATGTAACAGAAAAGTTGTGTGATAACAATGGTCGTGCATTGAGTGTAGGACTGCTGATGTTCGCTAAGGATATAATACTGCAAGGGAGTCGTGAAGGGAAACTGCTGATTTGAAAAAAGTATTTGAAGGTGCATGCATAAAGAGAAAGTTGAAAGTAAATGAGAGCAAGTATAAAGTAAATGAAGCAGTCGACTGGTAAAATTATTTGAGAGAAAACATAACACATGAATAGTGTGATGAGAGACGAGGGGAATAACAGGAGAGATGAAGCAAGAAAGGTACCTGGACTGTTTAAAAGGCTTGGAGAGCATTCGTTTTTAATGGAACTAAGCCTGAAGTAGCGAACGATTTATTTGGCTCGCTCTGCTTTTTTTGGAACTGAAGGATGATCGCGAATAAGAATGAAAGACGTAAGGCTGGAGTCGATGACATGAACTGTTTGCTCAAAATTGAAATGGTGATGTATCTGGAGATACGTAGAAAAGTCGTAAAAAAGATAGTGTCGTTGAAAGAATGGATAACAACAGGTAAGCGAAGAGAGCGCACATTTCACAAGTGCTAGCGTGTATGAGAAAAGGAAGACCTGGATAGTGTTAAACAGGTGAACTGAGAAACATATTGGAAAGAAATGGTATCACTGATTAGAAAGGGCGAGAAAAGGTGCTACATAGAGGCTACATAGAGATGAATGGCGCAGCAGGGGTGTTTTCGGGGATTAGCCTAACAGCACTGCTGGTGGGCATTCACTGACACCTCAGTGGTATTGGTGTATTCATCTCTGAATAAACAGATAAAGTACGAATGTGGCAGTGATCATTTTCTCATTTCTTCATATAAAAGCTGTGAAATTGCAAGGTTTAAGGCTTTGGGTAAATGTACACATTTATCTATCTTCTGTCTATGTTTGTTCCGTAGGCACATCATTCTGTGAGGGGTGGCTCCAGAATTATTCACCTGACTCCTTGCTACTATTATTTGAAGGTCAGTGGCCAGCCTCAGGCTTTGTTAAGTCTATCAGTTTGCCTGTCTATCTAGCTATCCATGCACACACACACACGCACACACAGGCACACACACACACACACACACACACACACACACACACACACACACACACATATATATATATATATATATATATATATATATATATATATATATATATATATATATATATATATATATATATACACACACCTTTCTCTCAAACCAAATTTTGCAGAAAGGCAGTCACTCTGCTGTCCACAAATTCTAAAGCAGGGCCTGCTTTCAACAGATAGAAATTGAATTGAATATAGAATTTAGGCCAAAGGCCAAGCACTGGGACCTATGAGGTCTATATATATATATGTGTGTACAGGCTGATATACAGTGGAAAAACTCATAAACTTACATGGCCTACTTTTAGATACAGCTGTACTAATGCTGAAGTTCGAAACGGCTCTTCATGCTCAGCGTTAAGGAGAACATGAAAATCGGCACTAATTCACAAGCTTATTGAAACTTTTGTTATTTCTGTCCAGTAAATGGAGAGTGAAAAAATGAAACAAGGAGTTCTCATCGATTCACTTCCACAGCACTAAATAAAAACAGGTTTCGTCGCCATGCCTTTTTACGTTAGTGATATTTGAAGGGAAATCCACGAAGGCTAAGTGAGAATGGAAAAGAGGAAGATTTCCCCCACCGAATAAATCCTTTCAATTTGTACAAGCCGCCTCAACCCCACCATTTCAATAGGGACCACGGCACGAGCCCTGCTTGTGACATCGTTATGCCCCAGAGGAATACAGAATGTGGTGAGCATACTACTTTCTCTCTCTCTCTCTCTCTCTCTCTCTCTCTCTCTCTCTCTCTCTCTCACACACACACACACTAGCGGATCCAGAAAAATTTCATGGGGGCACATACATACATACATATTTATTTTATATATATATATATATATATATATATATATATATATATATATATATATATATATATATATTATAATTTTTAATCGATTTTTTCAATTTTTTCCCACTTTTATATTTATTTGTTATTATTATCTAAATCTTCAATGTTATTGTTTTATCATTATTCTTCCTGGGGGGGCACGTGCCAAGTGGCCACCCACGCTGGATCTGCTAGTGCGCTCTCTCTCTCTCTCTCTCTCTCTCTCTCTCTCTCTCTCTCTCTCTCTCTCTCTCTCTCTCTCTCGTGTATCATTCTACCTATATTTTCGTATTTTGAGGAGCAACGCTTTGATCTATCATTCCCGACTGAATGAGACTGAATGAGTTTTCCATGGAGTGGAAATAATGGGAACTTGAGTCGAGAGCTTTTTCACGTGACCGGTTTTCATGAATAAAGGATAAAGGGTTATGGATGGATATGAATAATTTGCAAAGAAGTTCGAGTATTTGATTCTCAGAAGCAAGAATTCTAATGCAGGCTTTACAGCAAATGCTTCCGAAGATTAACATGTCCATAATGTTTAATTCCAAATTCAAAATTTACTCTATTATGCCCCAACATTATTGTTCTGGCGAGTTTGAGTGTGCGGCTGCATGCTGGCATCTACTCATTCAGTGTTGTTTTACCGTTTATAGCAGTTTAAACTGGCCTAGCTGGGGAAAATCAAGTTACTTTGTTTGTTCAAAACAAATCTTTCAGAAATGGACGTTAAGTATATGCTTGTCATTTCTGGTTTCCTCCAAAATATTTCCCTAACTACTC
>NC_089746.1:31359011-31454011 GCF_040412425.1 Macrobrachium rosenbergii
ATATATATATATATATTATATATATATATATATATATATATATATATAACTGCAACATAGTCATACTGTCGACTCCTTATTGAGTTCATAAATCTCATCCTCATTAAATCATTAATTTAATTAAATTACCACAGTTATTAGGGATTATTCATAAGAAACCTTATGATATGTCATTAGAAATCATACTAACCGAATAAATGTCCTTTGCAAATTTTTATATTTTGAAGGTACGTACTACGTTGTCAACCGTAATGCAATAATAATAATAATAATAATAATAATAATAATAATAATAATAATAGTAGTAGTAGTAGTAGTAGTAGTAGTAGTAGTAGTAGTATCTTCTCGGCAAAGTTAGCCTATGTTGTCTCCTGACCAAGTGTGTGAAGAAGAGGAGGTCAAAGACTTGGAGGTAAATCTTGTATTCCTTCTAAAAGTGGCCACGCCATCAAATAATCACACACTCGCCATTCCGATCGAGAACAAACTTGTGGAGATTAAAAAGTGGGTTTATCCTTTATTCATTATCTGGGAACTTGAAAACGTATTATGAGAATAGTAGTTTCGCCTCATTTAAAGAGGACGTTTTGTTCTCTAAGCAAATTCTTTGAGGCAAAGAACACACACAACGGTCTAAGAAGAATTCCAGATGTACCACTGCGCCTGGGGACACAAAGAGCTCGCTGTCTTTGTCCGCTCGTCTCCTCCATTTACAGTGATGATAATTCTCGAGGCGGACTTCTCACACGAGAAAACAGTTGTAGCACGCTAGCCAAAGAACTCTCTACGCTAGGACTTTCAGCATAATGGTTCCTAGGCGTAAAGGGTTTTATTTCTTAAGACTCGCATTTCAGTCAGTCCTAAACAATTCTGAACTAAGATGGTCGACTCTGAATTGCATCGATCCCGTCAATAAGATGAGCCATTCACTTGCATCCTACCCGTACTCTCGTGCTTCCTGAGTCTTCTTCTTCTTTTCCAAACTGTTACCCTCTATTCTCTTACACCGGCTGAAGAAATCCGCTTTATCTCTTCGGGGACACCAACCTGTTACACCTTCATCGCCGCATTTCTACATTTCTTACCCTTCTACCCAGACCTACTCTGTATGCACAAAACACACTGTCCATCTCAACAGGTATCATTCCACTTTTCAAATTCCTCTTCAAACATTCAACATTTTGCTTTCATGGACAGTTTTCATTTCCTCCAAACCTTTTCGAGTTCCTGCTGCAGACTTGCTTTCTATGATACACTTCTTCTCTAACAAACATTATTTCTTGCACTGACATCCCAATGTCTATATGAATCAACGTTCGCTATCTATCATCCTTAATAATTTTCACTGCTCCATCTTCTAAGTTGTTTTTATAATTAGTTTTTTTTTTTTATTTTATCCCCAAAAAGTTCAGACCCTTTTACATGATTTTGTGGCTTCTCTTCACTATCAACAGTTAACACTGTTCCATCTTCAAACATCTGCTTCACACTTCACACGGTCACTTTTTCTTTCACAAGAAATCTCGAAGTCAAATCAAAATAAATGTCTTTACATTTTATCATCATTCAAGCACGACTGCCTTGTATCCACAACATTCAACAATTCTTCAAACAGATAACTCATGATCATTCATCCAACAGCTCTTCAAATTACTCTTACCATTGACCTTTGAACTCATTTCTCCGCGCTTGCTGAATTCAATAAATATATAAATATATATATCGCAAAAATCCACGTAAGAAGGTGAGTGAGGGACTTTGAACTAGTACTTTCGTAGTTTATTCTACATTTTCAAGTTCACTGATATATGATATATATATATATATATATATATATATATATATATATTTATTTATTTATATATATATATATATATATATATATATATATATATAATATTTCTGCATGACCGCATGTGCACATGAGACACTATTACTACTTATTTTTTAACAGCATCAGCGATGAAACCACTTTCAAATGAGTTGGGTGTAACCGACAAGGGAGTACATTAATGCATTCGGTGGTTTATATGAAGTGCGCTCAAAGCATTTGTGAGTCTTGAAAGGAACATAAAACAGGTAACTACATGATTGTGTTTATAAGTGCCTGGGTATCTAATATAAATAAAGACAGAGTGAGGCAGAGCGATAGACATAATTTACCATTTACATGTAGGATATAGACATTAGACTATGTATGTATAACACAAAAAGGTGAAATTTGCACCAGGTGATCTTCTTCACCTTAAGATTCACTGAAAACCCTCAGGAGTAACATTCACAGCTCATCAAGACCATTTGGAAAATATGTACTGAAGATGAGTCATTGCCCGTAGAAGGTGTGAATGTCTTGATAGGCGTTAAGTAAAAGCTCCATAAGAAATCATTTTGATATGCCATATAATAGCATGGTATTATGCTCCGCATTGTAGTTGCATAATATTGTTCCTATCCTGCATCTCCATTATAACAAAACACCAGCTTCACAAAATTTCTTCCAAAATATGAGAGAGAGAGAGAGAGAGAGAGTAAAGAGAGGTCAGAGGAGAGAAAGTCACTAAACTCAGGTCGTTTCTGTAAACAAATGAGAGAGAGAGAGAGGGAGAGAAAGTCACTAAACTCAAAAGATAATAGTCATTTGTTTTTTTGGAAAAAGATGAGAGAGAGAGAGAGAGAGAGAGAGAGGAGAGAAAGAGAGAGAGAGAGAGAGAGAGAGAGAGAGAGAAACACAAAAGAGAGAGAGAGAGTATACCTTAGTTTTACCAGACCACTGAGCTGATTAACAAAAGGATTCACGTGGCTAAGAACCAATTGGTTATTTAGCAAGAATCCGAAACAATCTTTTCACCAGAAATACATTCCTCTAACTCTTCATCAGCCACCCGGGGGAAAAAATGACAGAGAGCCAAGAGGGCAAAAGAGAGAGAGAGAGAGAGAGAGAGAGAGAGAGAGAGAAGAGGGTAAAAGTCACTTAAATCAAAGAACATTTGTTTTTGGAAAAGAGAGAGAGAGAGTAAAAGTCACTGAAGTCAAGAGAACAAGAGTCTTTTTGGAAAAGATAAGAGAGAGAGGGAGGGGGAAAAGCCACTAAAGTCAAAATGAAAAGGTCAAAGAACAACAGTCAAAGGTCTTTTTGGAAAAGATAAGAGAGAGAGAGAGAGAGGAGAGAGAGAGAGAGAGAGTAAAAGTCACTGAGGTCACTGAGGAACAATAGTCTTTTTGGAAAAGAAAGAGAGAGAGAGAGAGAGAGAGAGAGAGAGAGAGAGAGAGAGAGAGAGACTAAAGCCACAAAAGTCAAAGAACAACGGTCGATTTTTGGAAAAGATAAGAGAGAGAGAAAGAGAGAAAAAAGAGAGAGAGAGAGAGAGAGAGAGAGAGAGAGAGAGAGAGAGAGAGAGAGAGAGAGTAAAAGTCACTGAGGTCAAAGAGCAACAGTCTTTTTTGGAAAAGATGAGAGAGAGAGAGAGAGAGAGAGAGAGAGAGAGAGAGAGAGGGGGGACTGGGAAGGGAATAACCATCTTGAAATCTTTTCGAGATGTGAAAATTACATTTACCGGAGCTCCAATGATTCACAGAGGTCTGTGGTTAGAATTCGTCTTATCATTCCGAGACCATTCAAGTCAATCCTTTCTTCACAAAATTTCAATTCCTTTTTCTTTTACATAAAACGTATTGCCGCTTATATTTAAAAATAAATTTAGCTAATTTAACAAAATTCAACATTTCCTAATTATAAAGGCAATGTGTAACTGATATCAAAAAGTCAGCCTCGTGGGTTTTAGTTTTCTGTAAAAGAAAACAATTGAGATGGCTATTTGCCCGTCTGTTCGTACTTTTTCTGTCCGCCCTCAGATCTTAAAAACTACTGAGGCTAGAGGGCTGCAAATTGGTATGTCGGTCATCCACCCTCCAGCCATCAAACATAACAAATTGCAGCCCTTTAGCCTCAGTAGCTTTTATTTAAGGTTAAAGTTAGCCACGATCGTGCGCCTGGCACCGCTATAGGTGCCAACAACACAGGCCACCACTGGGCCGTGGCTGAAAGTTACATGGGCCGCGGCTGAGAGTTTCATGGGCCGCGGCTGAGAGTTTCATACAGAATTATACACTCTACAGAAAACTCGATTGCGCCGAAAAAACTTCAGAGCATTTTTTACTTGTTTCTTTAGCTCTTTGTTCCTGTTTCTTAGAGCAGCGCTGGTATCAAGCAACCCAGTCACATCTAATTTCACGAAATGCAGCAAATTCTAGATAATCAGTTTATCTCCCCAAAATAGTTTTCATTCTCATCCATCGATAGTAATTACAGGAAAATATACAAAAAATATTTTGTGTTCTGATTCCATCGATAGTAATTACAGGAAATATATATAAATATATTTTGTGGTTCTGATTTATATAGTATATATATATATATATATATATATATATATATATATATATATATATATATATATATATATATATATATATATATATATATATATATATATATATATATATATATATATATATATATATATATATATATATATATATATATATATATATATATATATATATATAGTTACTATGGTATCAGAACCACAAATTATTTTTGCATCTTTTTTATATAATTACTATTGATGGATGGGAATGACAACGTAATTCTGGGAGACAGAATCTAAGTTAACATTATATATATATATATATATATATATATATATATATATATATATATATATATATATATATATATATATATATATATATATATATATATAAATATAAAATAAAATCATTTGAATGCAAACACTGGAGTGCTGAGGCCTTTCGACACTGCGTCCTTTACTTAGCAGACTAGTGTCGAAAGGCCTCTGCAGCACTCCAGTGTTTCTGTTTCCTTCGTGGATTTTATCTTTATTTATATATTCATCACGTTCCATATTTTTCGTGATTCAGTTATACACACACATATATATATATGTATATGTATATATATATATATATATATATATATATATATATATATATGTGTGTGTGTGTGTGTGTGTGTGTGTGTGTATATATATATACAGTACATATAATATACCTACATGTACAAACATAAATTATATATATGAATCTAAATTATATATATATATATATATATATATATATAGATATATATATACAAACAAACATACGTATGAATGTAAATCATAATACATACATATATATATATATATATATATATATATATATATATATGTGTGTGTGTGTGTGTGTGTGTGTGTGTGTGTGTGTGTAGAGAGAGGGAGAGAGAGAGAGAGAGGGAAATGCAATGTGGAATATTCGGGAATCGAAAAGGTCATAACCTCGGCAGAACGTTTATCATCAGCAAGATCGCTAGATAAAATTCGTAACCTATGGTCTATTTCGAGAGAACAACACCAAAATAAAACTACCTTTATCGGCAACATTCATTTCTGTTAGAAGGAAGACAAAAAAGAAAATTCCTCGGCAGTTCCAGGCTGCCTTAAAGATGGAGGAAGTGCCATTCTGTCTTTAAATAACTCCCCTATTCACTGTTTCTAAGTAGCATTACAAATATGTATTTTCGTTGTAGCTTCAGCAGTGAATATTATGATATATTTATACATTCAAATAACATTCGTAATTACCTACACAGTAAAATACGAAATGTTCTTGCGTGCGCGCGCAAAAAAATAGGAAAAAATCACTTACAGCTATAGTGTTTTGCCCTCCGACAATAGCTCTATATATCTTCATTAATGTATGAAAACTGGGACGTGGGTTGGCTCAAAGAATGGTAAAGATAAACTTTTGATAATATTACTGCGTCCATATTGAAAACGGCTAACTACGAGGAATTTTAATTTGAAACACTTCTCAGCTCTTTATCACAAAATAGAAAATGCCACGTCTCTTGCAAAACGTTGCCTTAAATTATCTAACCAATAACGATAAAGTGATAGCGTGCCTTTTGCACAGAGCACGAAGCATTTACACGAGCGCAAATGAGCGGGAGATCTGAAGCACTTACCTTCGTGACAGGCGATGTGTAGGCGCAGCATAGCAGGCCAGCAGTCACCCAAAGTGCAAGAAACATGCTGAAAACAAGGCTAGGCACTGCCTTCACTCCGCTTGTCTCGAGTTTAATGTGAATGTGCAACCTGGTGGACGGGGAGTGCCTAACGGGCCTGAGTTTCTCACGCCCCGGACAACCTGTTGAAACCGACGGCACACGACACGCTGTTGGAGGATCTTCGCCACGCAATCCTCGTATTTATACTCGGGTCAGTAGCTCCACCCACGGTGTGTGACGTCAGTGTGATGTGCCACTCGCTCTTTTTTCTTCGTTTTATTATTGTCTCTTAATACCGAGAATGAAAACTTTCCATGCGTCTTTTCTGAGGAATTCAAATAAGAATCAAAGACGCCAAGTTTAGAGTATCGTTGAGGCAAATTGTAAGGTGTTCATTGTCAATAAAATATATTGATTACTAACGTGGCCAACTCGACCCAAGGAGGACAAGCGAGGGTAGGTGGGTCTACGCCCCCACATTTGCAACTTTCATGGAAGTGATTAGTCTTGTGGGAATCTTTAGTTTCAGCGAAGCTTTAAAAGAAAATTCATTCAGTGAGTCGTCGACATGGTCTGTGCATCAAATGAAATGCATATTTTCCACGAGAGGAGAATTTCATTTCACTTATACCTGTAGTTGCAAACATCAGGATTCCAGCATAAATCTGCTCTAATTATAAAACCCAAAGAATTCATTTTCTGCACTACTAATACTTTTTGTTTGATTTTCTTTTAATCGATATTATTAATATTCCTCAAATGAACTTCCATCTGCCTTATGTTTATTTTTATTTCCAGACTCATATTTACGCATGTTTTTGTCACTTGCAATACTAAGAGTAACCTTCCCCTAGTTTGTCTTGACACTAAAAAGCAATTCGAGGTCTGTTCTCTTTGTTATGAGTTGCTCGAACCTGAGTTACGCAGTCTAAAGACTCGGTGAAATAAGACCTATATAAAATCCCTCGCAGTCTGCCGAGATATACAAACAGCCTGTCTGCTCGGTGATATTTTCCCTGAAACAAGAAATATTTACTCTGCACTGCATGCCCAAGAAGTGATTGTTAATCAGACTCTACAAAGACCCCCGATCCATCTTTTTTCTGACGGTTAGGCCCTCATAAGATGCAAGCACCGCATTGGAATGTTGCTCCAAGAAGTCTGCTTGCGTGTTTCTAATGACACGCTTTTGTGTGAAAAGATCACCATCTCGTAACCGCATAATCTGCCCAGAGGAAATTCCTAGTCATACAAGGATATAGGGACGTTATGCGACTATTTTATAAAATAAAATTAAAACAGCCAGAGTACTACATCTATCAAACGGGATAAAGATTTCATAGCATCAAAGCAACAAATAAATGGGACATGACCTTTGAATCTTAAACATTAGACTCAAATACTTTTCTTGTTTATCAGATTAAAAGGTGTATAACGCAAGTTATTTAAATCTGACAAAACGACATGGGTATATTAGATTTATGTTAACCATGTAATAAATAAATTCGCGTAATCATCACAAGCGTAAGGATGGCACGTTCTCTTTGAAAATGCAAATTTTAATTTTTGCAAGATTATACACTGGTGGACCTCGCCGTTAAGTTTGGTGAAGTTGCCAGCTTGGCCAGAACCGGGTTCCCAACCTGAACGGAAACGCTTCTCATTGATGGGTCAAGGCAAAGATTACTATTTCATTTATTCCATACAGCATGGGAGGTGATGGCCTCCCTTTAAAGCTCAATAAATCGGAAATATCAACACACAGTCACGTGTGGAATACAAACAGATTTCTATCTCACATCGGGATCGAACCCAGAACTCTACAATGAAAGCACGGGCGCTTCCAACTGACCAACACAGGGTCAGTTGGTTGCAGTTTTAGCTAACTTCCCAACCCACCAGCGAATCAATTGACAGCATTTCATTCGAGTTACCCCATCTGAGTGAATATGAATGAAATAGCCAACAGTCACGTGTGAGTTACTTTGTAGCTCCCTTGCCTTTCATTTGAGAGTCCTGGATTCGATCCTGGTGTGAGGTAGAAACTGAGTTATTAATATAGTCTTAAGTACGTCCGTCGCTTCCACACGGACGCAGCGTCTCGAGGCAATGAACCCGACTGCGTTTGTATCCAGCATAATCGATGAAGGATTAGATATGAAGATTTCAACTTATGGAATTATATTCAGGGGCTTAGTCACAGGAGTTCCGGGACTTGTCAACCTAAAGAATGCAGGGTACCGTATGAATACGATGCTTGCTAAAAGCGATAACAAACAAATAAACAAGTGTCATATACGGAATGGGCAAGATATGAATAAAAAGTGAGAGATAGAAATATGCAGAAGAAAAAAAAGATGGGGGTAAGACATAGATGTTTTGCTTCAGTCAGTGTTCAGCTTTGCAATGGCAGCAATGTCGCCTTTTTGCTAATCAGAATCATCACCCATCATACCTCTTTCTGTTATATTGATTCACTTAATATTTGAAATTCTTGGTAAAGCTTGCCATGACGATGAGTACCGCCGGATCAGTGCCCAGCCAAGTTCTTGCTGAAATCATTGACATTTGAAAGTTTGTAGCTCTGTGCCATTTGGCATGGACCTAAATGTATAGTGCAATGAATTACATGGTGAGAATTCTGCCTTAGAGTTGAAGGACCCGTTTCCACCTGATAGTCTGACGCTTCTCAAAGATGAATTGCCAGAATTCTGTTTGCCAAAGCTGTCTGCATCGGTTGTTGCCTGCAAAAATTTCTGATGTTGGGTCTCTTATCTTCGCTCTCACTGGACGTGACTGTCACATACACAGTCTTCCCTTTTATGGGACAGCATGAAATGAGGACAATCTTTGTTTCCTTTGAGGATGAAATGCAAAGTTCAAGATGAGATGATCAATCCCATTCCTAACACCTCGGTTACCTACTGGAGAATCCTACTTTCTCTTTTTCCGCAGTTGTAGTTCGAATTTTGGAAGTTAAGATTATAGATCCGGAATCTCGGATGGACTGGCTTCTCTCTGAACCAATAAGATTTTTAATATTCCTTAATTCTGGATAAATCATAATTGTTGATCGTCTTCCAGGTACTGCTAAGTCACGTAAAAGGTCTGACAAGCGTGAAGATGAAGTGCGATTGCAATGTACACATTTTTACAGTATCTTTGTCACTCCGTCAGTTCGAAATTTCCTTGCTATAAGAATTTGACTTCAAATAAACTCATTCATCCTGAAGAGCATCTCTCCTTTACTGAGAATGTAAATTAAAGAATTTCCAACAATGACTGGAACGCATAAAATAAATCGCAAATGAGACTCAGAACCTATTTATCTATTGTGGTTTCGTCAGTGTCTAATGTGTTATAAATAAACCTAAAAAGACTGCAAGTTACTTGTACTTCTACAAAATTAATTAAGATTTTCAGAAACTGATGTAATTCATCTCAAACATCTTCTGAAATTTAGATAATAATCATTAATCATGGAACTTTCTTCTTATGAAATTATTATAAGGTCCCACAAAATTATGTAACCCTTTCAGACTGCATGGTATAGCCTATTATCCTTTTACAAAAACCACTATTTTAGTATTTAGCTTATCTCAAAAAGATACCCTTCGAGTACTAGGAAACCTTTTTTTTTTTATTTAGATGTAAGCCCGTTGTTAGATTCCAGTGTGTCAAAATAGCTCACGAGGATTTACAATTAGAATAACAAGAAGCTAATTATTGCAAAAACCATCAAAATTTTTAATTTCCAAGTAATTTCAAACAAAATGTTCCGAGTATTAAGAAAAAATAAAGCAGCATAAAATATTCTTCCCACAAAAACAGAAGTGGGGCAGTTGCGAAGTACCACTGTGGTAAAAATGACTTTTGACCGATCTTGGAATGATGACTAACCATAGCAAACTGCAAGATCTTTTTACAAAGACCATCAAGATTTTGAGTATGCAGTTCATTTCAAACAGCAACCTCCGGATCGTAGAAAATGTCATGGCACCTGAATATTCATTTCCGCAAAAAAGGCCTTGCGAGATACAACTGGTGTCAAAAATGGCTTCCAACAGGACCTTGAATGATGAGTAACGCTAACAGGACGAAAGAAACGTTTCCTCGTTTGCAAAAACATCCAGGATTTTTAGTATTCAGTTCACTTTAAACAAAACCCTCCGAAACCTAAAGCTTCCTTTCTCCAAAATAGATATATGGTTCTTGTAAGCACCAATGTGTCAACTATGGCTCTTGTCAGGACTTGAAAATTTTAACATCCCTAACATAACGCAAATTTTCGTTTGCAAAAACTTTCAAGATTTCTATTATCCAATTTATTTTAGACCACGACCTTTGAATATAAGGAAAAGGCATGAAACGTGAAGCTCCCTTCCTGAAAAAAGTACTCATTTATCAGAAATGAATCTTAAAGGACTCAGAATTATCAATACCCCTCACAAAAATTCGTTTTAAAGGTCACTCTCCGACTTTGAAGAAATCAATAAACGTGAAACTATTGTAAAGTGCCAACGTGTCAAAACTGCCTCATAGCATCACTTAAAACTGTGAATAATCCGAACACACTGCAAGTTACTAATTTCATTGTTGCAAAAATCAAGCTTTATTGTATCCAGTTTCAAACAATAACCTTCGAATATTAGGAATAGTCATGAAACACAGAAATTTTTTATTGAAAAAAAAGATTAAATGCTCTTGAGAAATATAAATGTGTCAAAAATCACTCACAAGACTGAAATACGAATAACTTTAATTGGCTTCACGTTCATTTTTCACTTTTGGGGGCGGTGGGGCGTGGGGGGGGGCAAAATATAAAAAGACTTTGGTCTTCACTTTCTTTCAAGCAACACAGTCCGAGTATTAGAAAAAGTTATGAAATGTGAAGAGTCCTTCCCAAAAATGACATAAGGCCGCAGTAAATTGCCTGTCTTAAAAATGACCTCAAACAGGACGGACTTTGAATTTTGAATATCCACAGCGAAATGGACGTTATCTGTTCTGTTTTTCAAAACATTCAAGACAGTTTCCAAATTATTTCATACAATATCGTCCGAATATTATGAAAGGGAAAGAAACATTAAGGCTTCTTCCACAAAATAGCAGGAAGACGGTTGTGAATGAACAGTGCGTCAGAACGACTCCTAACAGGACTTGGAACGATAAAAACAAGTAAAAAATGCGCCAAGGCTTCTTCGGCGCAATCGAGTTTTCTGTACAGCATATAATGCCGTATGAAAGTCTCGGCCACGGCCCATGAAACTCTCAGCCAAGGCCCATGAAACTTTCAGCCACGGCCCGGTTGTGGCATGTGTTGTTGGCGCCTATAGCGGTGCCAGACGCACGATCATAGCTAACTTTAACCTAAAATAAAATAAAAACTACTGAGCAGGCTAGAGGGCTGCAATTTGGTATGTTTGATGATTGGAGGGTGGATGATCAACATACCAATTTTGCAGCCCCTCAGCCTCCTCAGTAGTTTTTATGATCAGAGGACGGACAGATAAAAGTGCGGACGGACAGATCTTAAACAGACCACTGAGCTGATTGGCATCTAAAAGGGCTGGCCTGAAGGATTAGACTTATTTTACGTGGCTAAGAACCAACTGGTTACCTAGCAACAGACAGCTTATTGTGGAAGAACCACATTATGGCGAAATGAACCTATCACCAGAAATAAACATTCTTCACTGGCCGGTCGGAGAGTCGAACACTGGGCCAACAGCGTGCTAGCCGAGCGCTCTACCCACCCTGCAATGAAGAACTAGAAGTGCGGACGGAAAGACAAACAGCCATCGGTGGCACCAACTGAAGACGTCTTGTGAACTGAGCAGGGAAATACCTCACGTGACACTTACCACTTTGACTTAACATGACCGCTCTGCACTTCCATTACCATTTACGTTTTGACGCTCATCACCTTTTATTTATCACTTCGATGTAAATACAACCCGAAATTCTTTACTCGTGGACCGATATTGAATACAAGACTTAGACACACACGTACGGCCGGTAACAGTTTGTTGTTTCAGTGCTGCTTGTCGCTTGTGTCATCTGATTAAAGAATTATTATCGTGTCCGGTCAGCAGGCGGAAGTAGGGCTGCCAGGAAAGGCAGGTGTTGTCTACGCCTAAGCCAAGCCCTTTAACATTTATTGTACAGGCAGTGATGCAAGTTATATCATTCCCATAGATACTTGCCGACAAACATAAGCAAACTATTTCCTGGTGCCGCCTTCGCTGATTAAAAGCGACAGGTGGTAAACACACACACACTATATATCTATTACACACACACCTCCCTTGTTACCCGAATAGTCGTCGACTGAAAGTCGCTGACAGGTAGCGTAGGGCGTTCGAGTTTCCCAGGTAACGAATCGTTTATCTGCTATAATTCCCTTCCGGTGTTACTCCCGAAGCTGAGCGAATTTAATATTAAACTATATTCGAGGCTTAATGTTGTGAACAAGAAAATGTCACGGTTATGCGATAGAAGTTAATATATATACCGAATATTTATATATTATATTTCTGATTCCCAGGTCTTCAGGTGTTATTCCGGAAGCAGAGCTAAAGAATTTAATATTAAACTATATTCGACTCAGCAATGAATTGGGTCATTTGTTAACAATGCAAAAATGCCCAGGTAATTCCTTTGTTGCAGTTGCTCAGGTTCCAACTCTTTTAGACTTGTATAATAGTGGATAACGCCCTTGCTTTCCACCTGAGAGACCTATGATCCTGACGTGAGTCAGAAATTTATTTATGTTCCACACGTGATTGTGTGTTGATGATTTATATATATATATATATATATATATATATATATATATAGATAGATAGATAGATAGATATAGATATATAGATAGATAGATAGATAGATATAATTATATATATGTATATATACATATCTTTTTTACATATTTATATATTATATATGCACGGTCTGCCCCAAAGCCAAATCAAAAGTCCTTCGAAAGAAGGCATCGTGTTTACCCCATACAAAAAAAAAAGCACGTTCAAAGAAGAAGATTATAATTCGAGCATTTTTGCCCCAATCTTTAAGCATTTGAAGAGTCAGAAAAGTAAATGGGCCACAGCAAAGCCGCTATAAAGGGTCTCAGGCCAACACACACACGAATGATGAAGACCGACCTGTAAACATGAACTAATTTAATTTCGTGTGGAAGCGCTCCTTCGAAATGAAACCATTAGAAGCGGAGAGCCCCTTTACCATCCTCTGTGCTGCGCCTAACAACGGAATTATATTATCTTCAAGCAACTTTGTTAAGAGGCATCCTGATTTCCATCTATTTCGTTCCTCATATTTTGCGTAATTTTATATTTCTCGGTAACGAATCAAATTCCGGTTTTTGAAACAGATCTTAGAAAAATTTTAATTACATTAGATGATTTTTTTACTAACAAGCGACGCATCTTTTCTTCAACAAGTTGATTGCACTTAATCCTCCTCGATCGTACTTTATTTATATTGCCCCAAGCCAGTTTGCACTGTACAGAAGAAAAGATTTCTCAAACTGTTAAACAGATGTTCTCAAAATATACAAATTCCGGTTTAGCAGATACACACACATACACACACAAACATATATATATATATATATATATATATATATATATATATATATATATATATATATATATATATATATATATATATATATATATGTGTGTGTGTGTGTGTGTGTGTGTGTGTGTGTATCACTGAATCACGACGATATGGAACGCGATGAACACATAAATAAGGCAATGCCACGACGGAAAGAAAAACATTGGAGTGCTGCGAGGCCTTTCGACTTAAGGCCTCGCAGCACTCCGGTATTTCTCTCTTTCCTTCGTGGATTTTATCTTTATATATATATATATATATATATATATATATATATATATATATATATATATATATATATATATATATATATATATCACACATATACATGTGTGTGTATGCGTATGTACATATATGTACGTACGTACGTATGTATATATGTATATACGTGCGTTCATATATTTATATTTCGTTCTGTAATATACACTCTTTGCATACATGCATATAGACAACAGACAAGCGGAAATTGAGAGAGAGAGAGAGAGAGAGAGAGAGAGAGAGAGAGAGAGAGAGAGAGAGAGAGTGTGTGTGTGCTTCCATAGTTCTCCCTATGCATTTCATAGCCTTTTTTAAGAAGCACTTGATGCCACTTTCCAAAGCAGAAAAAAGGAATGAAAAAACAAGAGCTTTCGACAAAACGTGACATCCCTTCGCAACGTAGTGCAGCACACTCCTCAATATTTGACGAGAATTTTATTTTATTTTGGTTCTTTTGCCAGGATGTCGAGGTGGAGGCTGCTGCTTCATTTGGTAACCTTTCCCTTTGTTACGGTTACTCTTTATGAGAAAACACCTCATTGTCCTCAGGCACCGCAGTGCAGGAGGTCCGAGCCGCTTTTGTTATTGCATTGGCATATATCTATAAATCACTAAAAATGTATGGAATGAGGTAAAACGAATTATGGTAAAAGAGGAAGGATATGAAAGGGAAAATGTCTGTGACACATGAATGTGTTGATCACCACCGGTGGTGATAAGATACGCTTTTTGCATGGCATCTTAGCAGAACAATTATAATTATTGATCTTGAGGGGAAACTAGTGGGTTGGTAACTTTCAACCTACTACAGCGCTTGACTAAAGTCATCCATCTGCACTGTCGATTTCGATTATAACAAAATTATCGATATGATCCTTAAGAAAGTATAGTAGAAAGTTTATCAGCAACGCTCACTGTCTTGGCAACACGATGAAGACTATTAGAATATTCTGAGTGTTAACAATGGGGACTGCAGGACAGAGGCAACATTTCGTCAGCTTGGAGATTGCTGGCACTGCTGATTCCAAATCAACCATGTAGTCTCTTCCATTAAGAGTCACCGCAAATGGATGTGGAATTGTTTGTAGAATGAAAGCGCCATTCAGCGCCAACCCTTGTTCGCTGACCTCTTTCTATTCTGCTTAATATTTAGAACTCAACCTCACATCTACGATCTCGATGACGATAATCAGTAAAGGGAGGAGAAGTTACAAGGAAGTTTCAACTATCACTTGATCCCGCCACAAGAAATCTTAGCGTATTGTTGAAGAACTGTTCCAAATGTTATTTCCTTATGATGATGAACCACAGATGCTTCAGGAGAATATATATACAAAAATATCTGGAAACAGGTATTTAACTGTGTTTGGAAAGTGCCAGTCAGATGTTAAATGACAAGTTCCATGAAATCCACAACCATAGAAACAACTTGGCTGGGATAAATATGAAACTGCTCTCATTGAGAAAATAGTTCGATTTCCCGCTGGTGAAATAATTAAAATTCACTCTCTGACACAGAAATCAGCCTGTTATATGCAACTGTAGGGCTATCCCTTCATACTCTTGAACATAGACTCTAAGATTAGGAGAGCATCCTGGTTTCATTTGCCTCTTCTGGGAAATTAAACACGGACGGCTGTGCAAGTAACCACATACAAATAAAAAAGAATAGGCCACAGAAGTTTAGTATTTATTAACTTGATTTTGTGTATAAGCTTAACCAAGTTAGGAAGACCGTGAACTTCTGAGCAGACAGAAATTCGACAGCACCCCACCCAGAATCTCCCCTAATACTGTTTCTCTTTACAATTCAGCTTGCTAACACTATCGCCTGATTTAGGTCGGGGCTGCAAATGGGTAACTAATTATATGCCTGGATTTCTTTCTATAACAGCTGCAACAGCTGTTTGCTTTTTTAAGGCTTTTGCAAGGAATTCCATTCTCTCCAAGCAGGACATGGTGAAATCTTAGTAAGTCCCAAGGGTTCGTTCACATTACAGTAAAACATGTCATATCTAAAATATTGTTACAAAACTCATTGTCACAAACACCAGATTCATACAAAATGATTCAGTGGAGAAAGACTTTAGCTACTATCTTCTTCTTTTAACTTGCTTTTTCCCATTTTTTGTATGGGGTAAGCACGATGCCTTCTTTGAAGGACTTTGATTTGGCTTTGGGGTAGACCGTAGTCTCGATCGGCTGCCCTGCCTGACATCGCTTAGACCCCGGTAGCGCATGTACAACATGTATCGTACCAAATCACCAATCCTTTCTCCCAGCAGCGAGGAGAGTTGAGCGGTAGGGTCGACAGTTCGAGACGTGTGAGAAGTCTGTTATGTTTTTCAGATGTTGGAGTGGTTTGTTTGTGTGTGTATTAGTCTGTAACACCCAGTTGTTTTTAGCAAACCTATCCGTTGATTACATACATAATCCCGGGGTGTCTACACGGATAGCAAAGTGTCCGCCTCTCTGACTGGTCGGCTGCGGATTTGAACCCGAGCCACAGACCTCTATGAAGTCCGAAGCTGCTGCTCTACCGACCTGGCCATCGAGGCTCACTTTATATTTTACTATACTTGCTTTGTGGAAAATTAATGAGAACTGAAAGCGTAAATTTAGGGTGCTCCCACGCCCCCACAAATATTTAAGCAAATGGTGGATGATCACGTAAATTGCATGGATAGTGATGATTCTAGTTTGTTGGTTGCTCAACCTTACGTTATCAACAGGTCAATGACTTAGTGGTAGTGAAAATTAGTGTTTCACACAATCATCCAAAATTTATCAAAGACTTGTGGTCTTTGACTTGTTTGCAATTTGTTTGTGAAATGTGTGCTATAAGGTTGCCAAGGTGAATTTATGTGTTTATTGTTGTGTGGATGCACTATTGTTTAAGTTGGTAAACAGATATCATGGGAAAGATTTGTAAGTTATCAGTAATAGTAAAATTAATATTTCATATTTATATACATACACACACACACACACACACACACATATATATATACATATATATATATATATATATATATATATATATATATATATATATATATATATATATATATATATATATATATATATATATATATATAATACGCAGATCTTTATGTAACTGTAATAACCACAGTGCCTTCTTAACTTCTTGATTTCTTCACACTTCAAATACATTAGTCCCAACAATGCCTATATCCAAATGAAGAACCAAATAATGAAATTTTGATCCCTGGACAAGATTCGAACAAGCATCCGGAATATCAGAAAGATCTAATGTCAGCCACGGGGTCATAGTTTCTTCACTTGATTCTTCATTTGGATCTAGGCTTTGTAGTGACAAGCGTATCCCCAGGGTGAAGAAATTAAAAATAAAGAGGACATTGTGGTTATTACAATTACATATATATATATATATATATATATATATATATATATATATATATATATATATATATATATATTATACATATACATATACATATATATATATATATATATATATATATATATATATATATATATATATATATATACTGTGTGTATATATATATATATATATATATCTATCTATCTGCGTGTATGCGTATATGTACAAATTTCTTTATAAATCAACAAGTTTTTAATACTTTGTGAACAACTCAGTGCCTACAGGCATCGTTCTATTCATGACTGAACTCAAAGCTGTTGGTTATTAAAAATAGAAGAAATAAGCGCTGAGAAGAAATATTTCCAAATGCATGAAAACATCCTCATTTGAGCGGGGAAATACGCCGAGTATGCTAGACATAAAATGGTCCGACAGGAAGCGTTTCCTAAACAGAAATTTACTCTTCAAGATACGGTTTTTGAAGAAGAGTTTGAACCCCATCAGCAAACGCGCAGGAGGAAAGAAATAATAAGCAAATTGTGTCAAATTTGAGATATGGTGAAAGAAGTCACGTGTGCTGAGAAAGACAAAACCATCTGTATTGCGTTTATATTGTATCACAATTATTAATCTAATTAAATGATTCAGCAAAATTTTCACAATTATGGAAAAACGCAGTCTTTATTAATAAGGAAAGAAATAATTGATATACTGCCACAGATTTTCAAATGCCGAAAATGCCTCAAATTTAAATTATGGTCAGATGCAGCGCTAGGACGCTGACAAAGGCCCAGCTCATAATTTGAGAAAAGAAAAAGATGAAGATAAAAAAGATAAAGATAATTAAAAAGAAAGAATACAAAACGGTTTTTAATCCTAAGCTCCCGATTGCTATGATTTCCTTACCAGCGCGCAGCGGGCAAGAGCTCGTGCCAAATTTTCCATTAAAGATCGAGGGCGTCCTTTTTTTTTTTTTATTCCCCAAAAATTCCCTCATATTATGTTCCGGATGATTGATAACACAAATTAGCATACGTGTGCTCCTCACGCAAGGTAACTAAGATTAGCATTATCAGAAGAAATTGCAGTTTTGGGGAAATTGAAATCAATTCGCGATTTGCAAACTCGAGCTCGTGGAATCTAAGATAAAGCTAGGACTCGCTCAGGGTGCTTTGACTCATTTTGAATAAATATCAGATCATTTTGCAATCAGTGCCTAGTCATATGAATTCCGTTCTTTATATGTTACTATTGCTATTCTATTCACAACTGAGCTTTAAACTGTAGCCACTGACAAGCGATTTTAGAGCAGCAATGAAATAAATAACGATTCTGCATCCAAAAGATTAGATTACGGTTATCACATTCGCATCTCGACTGTGGTTTTGTCGGACAACTGTGGAGCTGTCAAAAAGAAGGTAATGAATAATAACAAATTATACAAATCCATTTTTCAAGAAAAATGAGAGAGAGAGAGAGAGAGAGAGAGAGAGAGTAATGAGAGAGAGAGAGATAAATCCATTCCTTCAAGAAAAAGAGCTGAGAAAAGAAGGTAATGAATATTAAACAAATTATATAAATCCATTCCTTCAAGAAAAAAAAAAAGAGAGAGAGAGAGAGAAGAGAGAGAGAGAAAAAAGAGAGAGAGAGAGAGAGAGAGAGAGAGAGAGAGAGAGAGAGAGATAGAGCAAAAGATATAAATCCATTCCTTCTGTCAAAAAGAAGGTAATAAACAGTAACAAATTATATAACAAATTATCGATCCATTCCTTCAAGAGAAAAATGAGAGAGAGAAATGAATAAGAGCAAATTATATAAATCCAGAGAAAGAGAGAGAGAGAGAGAGAGAGAGAGAGAGAGAGAGAGAGAGAGAGAGCTGTCAAAAGAAGTTAATGAATAATAAC
This sequence comes from Macrobrachium rosenbergii, assembly GCF_040412425.1. Classification (NCBI taxonomy): domain Eukaryota; kingdom Metazoa; phylum Arthropoda; class Malacostraca; order Decapoda; family Palaemonidae; genus Macrobrachium; species Macrobrachium rosenbergii. The sequence continues at coordinate 31,378,243 of NC_089746.1, forward strand.
AAATTATATAAATCCATCCGTTCAAGAAAAATCCTTTAGAAAAAAATGAGAGAGAGAGAGAGAGAGAGAGAGAGAGAGAGAGAGAGAGAGAGAGAGAGAGAAGAGAGCTGTCAAAAGAAGGTAATGAATAATAACAAATTATATAAATCCATCCTTTCAAGAAAAATGAGAGAGAGAGAGAGAGAGAGAGAGAGAGAGAGAGAGAGAGAGAGAGAGAGAGAGAGAGAGAGAGCTTTCAAAAAGAAGGTAATGAATAATAACAAATTATATAAATCCATTCCTTCAAGAAAAATGAGAGAGAGAGAGAGAGAGAGAGAGAGAGAGAGAGAGAGAGAGAGAGAGAGAGAGAGAGAGAGCTGTCAAAAGAAGGTAATGAATAATAACAAATTATATAAATCCATTCCTTCAAGAAAAATGAGAGAGAGAGAGAGAGAGAGAGAGAGAGAGAGAGAGAGAGAGAGAGAGAGAGACTGGAGAGCTGTCAAAAAGAAGGTAATGAATAATAACAAATTATATAAATCCATCCTTTCAAGAAAAATGAGAGAGAGAGAGAGAGCTGTCAAAAAGAAGGTAATGAATAATAACAAATTATATAAACCTATTCCCTCAAGAAAAATGAGACAGAAAGAGAGAGACTAATAAAGAAGAGAGAGAGAGAGAGAGAGAGAGAGAGAGAGAGAGAGAGAGAGAGAGAGAGGCAAAATCTGGTAAAGGCGATCGATAACTACGCAGCTTGTTGTTTCACCAGTTTGGCAGGTGTTCAGCCAAAGTGAGAGCAGACCACGAGCACTAGCTGGAAGCAATCACAACACCAACATAACGAGGGTCCAGGAGGCCTGTTGCGAAATGAAACTAATAAAATGAATGGAGAGACTTCAAAGAATCCCGGGATGTTCGAGAGTTAGTTCCTATCATGTTTGGTGAGATTTCAAGTAGTCTGCAAATATTCCAGTTTGCAATAATCCATAAGTACAGAGACTCGAGAGCGAAGGAAAGTCATCTGCGCCGCAATGTTTAAATAAACAATAAAACAAATATTTCAAACTCATGCAGGAACAAACAAAAGCCAATAATAGATGATTATTACATTGGTAAATCCTAAAGTATATAATATTTTACAGCAGGCAGGTTTTACTAGTTTAAATATGAGCTTTAATTCTTTATTGTTTATATTTCTAAACTACCAAACAAAATATATTAACAGTAATATCAGATACTTGCATTTTGTTCATGTAACGCGCAAAAAGTATTACTGTAATCAGTTTCATAAACGTTAGCGAGTAGACTTTCTTAATAAACTTTATGATCATTCCATGAAGACTCGATCAGTAATCAGTGATTTGGCTCTCAACTCCTTATGAAATTTGAATGTGCAGAGTAATTTTTTCCATATATGTAAAGATTATATACACATATAATATATATACATATATATATATATGTATATATACATATATGTATATATATACATATATATATTTATATATACTCTACATCACTAACGATACGCTTTCTTTTTTAAGTTAGGAATTGACCTTTCAAATGATGATAACTTCTGCTGAGAACTCATTCATGTGCTCAAGGGAAAGTATTTATTTATTTACGTCGCATAGGATGTTTCAGATTTGTCTGATTTGGCATGGTCAAATAAATGATGAAATATTATGGGAATATATCATTATATTCATAATAAAGAATACTGAGAAAATGTTTAATATATATATACATATATATATATATATATATATATATATATATATATATATATATATATATATATATATTATATTTATATATGCCAAAATAGATAAATATATGTATTATATAATGATGTAGACATAATATTTATACATTTATGTGACCATGCCAAATCAGACAAATCTGAAGCATTATAGGGATCCCAGGAGACGTAAATAGATATATACTTTCTCTTATATATATACATACACACACACACACACATATATACACATATATATATATATATATATATATATATATATATATATATATATATATATATATAACGATGTATTCCCATATTTCACCATTTATCTGACCATGCCAAATCAGACAAATCTGAAGCATTCGGGATCCCATGAAAAGTAAACAGATATTTATTTTCTCTTTTCTCTTGAGTATGCACATGAAGCGGAAGTTATGATCAGAGGTTATTTGAAAGCTCAGTTCCTAACCGTAAAGAGAAAACGTATGGTTAGCGTTGGTGTGTTCCTTAGAACTTAAAGTAAAAATCATTTTCAGTGTTACTGAAATTACCCAAATGACCAAAGATCTTGTGAAAACTTGCTCTATTTTCGAAACAGAAGTTACCTCTGGAAAATATAAGGTTACTGATATATCAAAATAAATTCTGAATCAGTGTCACGTGTTGATGCTCGAAAGAGGTTCAGTTTGTCTAGTCTAGACCACGATTTGGCATTTGTCCCATAGTAGAAATTCAATCAAGCGAAAGCTTCGCCTTTCACCGAGTCCATCCTCAGCGAGGGAAACTTTGACCATCAGTTCTTATAGTCCATAGAGGCCGGGTATAATAGCGCCTTATATTTCATCCTCAGACCATAAAATTTTGTCTCATCGAATTAACAAGATTCATTCTTTCGGTTTGGAAGGACCCCAAAAAGACACACACACACATTCATGAGTAGAACACATGTCTCAACGCCCAACCATAATGAAAAATAGTTACAAAAAAAAGGAAAATAGTTACAAAAAAACACACAAACACATTCATAAGTAGGAGTCTTTTTTGTTTAGTTTTCTTGTTTTTCCGAATGTCTCAACGCCCAACCATAATGAAAAAATAGTTACCAAAAAAATGGAAAAATATTTACCAAAAAAAAAAAAAAAACACACACATTCATAAGTAGGATTCGTTTTTGTTTACTTTTCTTGTTTTTCCGAATGTCTCAACGCCCAACCATAATGAAAAAATAGTTACCAAAAAAATGGAAAAATAGCTAAAAAAAAAAAAAAAGGCCAAGGGGAATCAATATCATCGAAGCAACTCCGTGAGATGACCAAAAAAAAAGCTTGATGAAAAAAACGCGAGATCCATTTAAGGGGAATATTGGGAGAAAGACAATCGAGGCCCGTGGAGAGCGATGACGGATGAACGTGCTTCAGCAACGGTTGGAGGGACCCAGATCCTCCTGAGCGGGATTAGGAGCCATCGGGTCTGTCTACAACAACTCTCGGCCCACCAGGCAAACGACAACACACTGACGAATATGTCAGGGGAAACTCACATGCTCTAGAAAAATAGGCAGAAAATGACCTAAAGATTACCATGATTACAAAATAATCATATATATATATATATATATATATATATATATATATATATATATATATATATATATATATATATATATATATATGTGTGTGTGTGTGTGTGTGTGTATATTTACTGTATGTATATGTATATATATATATACAGTATATACATATATATATGTGCGTATAACTGAATCACTAAAATATGGAACGTGATGAATATATATATAAAGGCATTTCCTTCGTGTCATTCTTTATATATTATTTTATATATATATATATATATATATATATATATATATATATATATATATATATATATATTTTATATATATACATACATATATATATATAATATGCATGTGTGAGTGTATTGTATGGGTGGATGCCTGCATTTAGTTATGTGAAAATTTGAATTATATTAAACAGTTAGTATCAAGTCTGAATCACTGCCATTGTGGAAAATCTATATTTCCCTGTTTTCTGTTTCTTTTTGTTTTCTGTCTCTCGTCATTTTTTTACTCGTTCGTTATACCTTTTTCTATTAAATTACATAGAAAAAATAGTTGTATTTATTAAATGGGTTTATCTTATGAACATCCCATTTAATGAAGTACTGAAATTAAGAAGGCATATTTATCTTTACATGTAATAGCGTTTTATGGTTTGTCACTACAGATGACAAAATATAAAATTAATACATAATATTAATGTATATAAAATATGTCAACTTTCATCACCTGAGGTGCTAAGTCTTACATTAGCAAAAGCATTAATTGTAATATACTTTGAACTAACTAAGCTTCCCTGTCCATCTCTGATATTTTTGTTAAGAGCAAGAAAATTATTCCATCAAAAATAATCTGGATTTGGAATGCCTTTCTTTCGTAAACGTGTCATAATCAGGTAAAAAACGCACAGAGTTTTTTCAGCGCAATCGAGTTTTCTGTACAGCCGCTAGGGCGTATAATCAAGGCCACCGAAAACAGATATATATTTTGGTGATCTCGGTACATTGTTGTATGAGCTGCGACCCATGAAACTTTAACCACGTCCCGGTGGTGGCCTGGCCTATGTCCTTCCCAGAAGCATGATTATGGCTAACTTTAACATTAAATAAAATTTTAAAAACTGCTGAGGCTACAGGGCTGCAATTTGGTATGTTTGATGACTGGAGGGTAGAAGATCAACATAACAGTTTTCAGCGCTCTAGCCTCAGTAGTTTTTAAGATCTGAGGGCGGACAGAGTAAAGTGCGGAAGGACAGACAAAGCCGGCACAACAGTTTTCTTTTATAGAAAACTAAAACAGAAGTGATAGTATGGGAGTGCAGACAATAAATCCCAAACTATGAGTATAACGTGTCTCTCGATGCCATGCAAATATCAAAGAGCATCGCAACATCTAAAATTCCAACAGTCAAAGTATAATGGGTCTTCAGTGATCAAATAGCTGAACCCATCAGCATATTATGAACAATCATTTGGGTAAGATTACTGTTTTCTTGTAGCTGAGACATGACTTCATATATTCGGGATCTCTTGTAAGTGATGCTCGTTACATGGAAAGAATCCTGGCCATCAATATCCTACTAGAAAACCTGAGAGGTTCAGTAGGAGAATAGGTACCAGCCCTCGGGCTGGGCAGTTAAACAGTGGGTCTAGCGACACATGGGCCACGTGTCATAGGCATTGGGACATGTCCCCCACTAGCTGTCGGCCTAAGAAACAGGAGATCAGCGCCTGCCCTAATGAGCCTACAGAGGCCCAGGAGGACTTTAACTTTAACTAAACTAGAAAGACTAACTTCAATTATATTCGCGCTTCTATAAAAGGAGCCATAAAACAGGACTGATTATGTAAGAGAACTAATCATCTTGGGCCATTAATTGTTAACAATAATCCCTGATACAGTTATGGCTTTTTGTACAACGAACAGGAAGTTTCTTCCTATTCTCATCACCAGCAAATTCTCTGATACAAGTGGCAATAATCTTCTTATAAATACCCATGAAGCAACGCCACACGACTGATGATGTTTATTGCCGTCAAGAAGATTGGCTCAATATCCACTACGTTAATCATAACAATATGATAGTATCAAGGTCTAAACAATACAGGGCCTTCTCGACCCAAATCTAAAATAGGACATCTAATGAGCAGGTAAAAATCGTGACGTCATCATAACCAAGGCGATCCAGGCACAGCGAGAAGAGGACTACATTCTACGTATTTTAGTAACACAACGTCGTATTTGGTTGTACTTTACCCATAAAAACTATTAATGTAACTTAGTTCAGGGGCTTTTTCCAGTGCGTTCATGAAACACAGTTTTTACAATTTCTTTCCCTAGTTTGCTTTTTGTTTCCACACTGTGCTTCGCTTTATTTTAATTCTAGCTACAGTATATGCTGCGCAGGTTGCAAAGTAATTTTCGTGTACATGCTGCAGTGATTTCTATTCGTCTTTTAATATTGTCTTTGCAAATTCATTTACTTTTTGTTATGTTTAGAATTTATGAATGATTTTAAACAGATATGCCGTTCTCAATACGGAATGGGGAAAAGAGTCATATGGCTGGTTGATAAAGCCATGTGGGGGAAAAGAAACAACGAACTGGAGAAAGGCCAATTGGCAATGTATCCCGATTTCCACGTCAATTTTTTGCTTATAATCAAATGAAATACTTTAAGGGTGAGCGTACATTGGAATGATGACATCAGTAGAACATAAGCTTGGAGAGTTTAAAACTAAAAGCTAAATAATTTCTGACAGTCGAAACTTCTAGTTCCTTCTCAAGACATCTTACATGGCTGATCTTGCAAAATATTCGTGCAAACTGTGTTGTCTTCTTTTCTGGAGTTTGTAACTGACTTAAAACACAAATTCGTCTCACTGGTGAGAAATGCATATATAATCTTCTTTGACGAATGCAGTATTTTTCACGAGTAAAGTTCGAGGCAGTGATAGTTTGCATGAACTTAAATCCAAAGTGTAAGATCTGATGGTCAGAGGCCTTCATACCTGGAAGCAAAATATCTTTCAAAATTATATTAATGATATAAATAAACCCTCTTTGAATGGATTACCCAAGTTGAGGAAGTTTGATTTCCTGAAGTGGGCATGGCTAATGACATACCGGCTCAGGTGACAGCAAATGTAAGGTTCTGGAATTCACTAGGCAGTGATACACAAAATTCCTATTAGTTTACCAGTGAGTAGTAATAAAAAATACATGTTTCCCGATGCTGTGCATATAATAAAAATTATTTAAAATAATTTCTCGAGTGCCCTAACGTCCTTAGTGAATGCTACTTAACGACTAAAATTTGAAAACTCAAAACCAAATATAACAATCTATGATTCAGTTATCAAGAACAGTAAAAAACAATAGGTTGTCAAAGGCCCTTTGATTATATACGGAACAAGGGGACGTGTCATCAGCACAGACCACCTATTGTATTTAAGCACCAGGTCGTGGTCTATCCTCAAGTGGAGGAATCGCACTGCTAAAATAAAAGCGCTAAAGCGTCAGTGTGACTTCTCCCTCGTTTCCCCGTTCTCTGTTTAACAAAACGCATCCACTAAAACAGAAGATGTCTTCTATGCTGTTTTGCTTACCAGTGGATTATTATAAGAGTCATTTACAAAGAATGACAACTTAAAGACCGAAAAGTTGAGGAAGTGTAAATGATGCCATGGCGGAAGGGGTTTATGAGATCTGGGCAGTTTTTCAGGCTAAACGCTTGCTGAATATGACTCTCTACGGGGTGCAAAAAAAAAAAAAAAAAAAAAAAGATAATGCTACGGTAAAGGATGGGAACCAAATAAAACCTAGCCAAGATTCCTCTGAGCATCCACGATCTATGGGAAAATGGTTCTTTGTTCATTAAAAGTCCTCAGTTATATCATTAACCTGATTATTGGCAAACATTCAATACTTCAGACTTTCTCGAAATGATTAAAGCTTTCAATTTTTGCCATTAATACAATTAATTGATATAACTGTGGATTTTTAATGAACAGCACTGAATTTTTCAGTCGTGCCTCTTTGTTATCATGGGGAAAAACACTGAAAATCAGGAAAGAAGATATGTATAAATTATCTTAGGTCATTGGCGAGATATATTCCTTTGTAACAGTCCTCCAGGAAAATGCTGAATAAACTGTAAAGTTTAAGATAACTGGTAACATATAACCGAAATTATTTCCAATATAATTTAAATCTTCCTTTAAGTGCGGATTACAATCTGCAAAAAAAAAACAAAAAGGGAAAACGAAGAAGAAAAAATAATGCGTTTTCATTTTATTTGTAAGGAGCTTTAGCAGGTGACACGGCTACTGTCTTAGGCCTATGGTTGTTGTGATGTCGCATATCCCAACTTGCAACCCTTCGTACATAACAATCGCGCGCGTGAGAAGACCTTGCATGGTGTAAAATACTCTCAGGATCTCAGTTCTCCCCCATTCGTCAACGGAGCGACGTGCTATCCGATGTGTACCTGTTGCCCGGCTTTAACTTGGCGACAAAACAGTAAAACTCAAACGGCGACGGTGAAGGACAGGTGCAAGAACAGTTGCGTAAACTCATGAAGACCCCTTGTAAGGATGCTTTACTGTCTCACCCTCACAATACCTATCCTTGTATAGCCCTTGAACCACTAATCTAGAAAGACAATATGCTGGACAATTTCCGAATGCTTGTCAACAAATGAACGTATGCGTATGGTGGGCTAATCAGGGAAAACCCTATGACGGACTGCTTCTGCCCAAGTCAAGTACCCTGAAAATATTATGGGCTTTTAAGCTCAAGGGAAGTAACATGAAAAATGACATAGCATAACATCTTATCACATTATCTGAGCAACCAGGGGAAAGGAAAAATACGTTTCTTCTCACGGTACAACTTCATTACACCTCTGATGCAGTAAAATCTAGAGCATAAGAAAATGCTATAAACAGAGAGGTTATGTCTCCCTGCAGCCAAATGTTTCCAGCATATATTCATGAAATCTAATAACTCTTGACCTGAAACCCTATGATTGTCAATTGTAGGGAAAGATTATGAAAGTGGACGAGTTAGCACTCTCATATGTATTTCATCCTGTCACGTATGGATAAGGATAGGGCCCTTGGAAAATAGATATGTACATTTAAACTTTTTTTTTTTTTTTTTTTTTTTTTGTGGATGAGGGGCCTTTCTTGTTAACGTAGGAATGGACACTGCCCCTATGTTATATTTTTTCCAGTTCCGATCTCAGTGGATTACACAAAATGAAAGAGGTCATTACATAACAGTGACTATAATTTGCATTTAGGACCAGCTACATAACTTCCTATGTTTTCTAAGCCCTTTCTTGAAGCGGATATTTTATACGCTATACAGAAGAAATGTTCCAGCCAGATCCTCTGCAGGTGGATAATTACTCCTCAAGGGCCCTATGGTTAAAACCATAAATTCATTCTGTGGTCTTAAACGTAGAGCTAAATTTGAGAGAATGTAAATTTGTTTCCTCTGTTATCTGATACACAAACCTAAAAGGTCTGGTTTAATAAAAGGTTAGAATGTCCCTCAGTGTTTTATATGACAGTCTAATAACCGCCATTTTTTTAATCCTGTCGCTATTGAAATTTATCAGTTGTACATTTCAATATGTTACTAGAAACGGATAGGCCACTGAGATAGAATACTGCGCGCTCTCATGAATGTATCCATAAACTTTGGAGTGGCTATAAGTCGCATTAGTGGGTTCTCTTCCTCTTGAATAACCAAGTGCAGTGTCTGAATACCCTGAAACATTTCCCATCCGACATTACAGACGAGGAAGGAGCTTCAGGTTCGGTTGTGTCTTGGTCTTCTCAATAAGGAATTGTATGAAATGATAATTTCACTACCCAGTAAAAGGTATAATTACTATGTGAAAATCCACAATTATGTATTGTTTCAAAACAGAAAAAATATTAAACAATTAGAAATAAGGTAAATTGCCAAGTTTACATTTTACAGAATGCGTTATAAAATGCAAGCTTTGCAGTTTATTTTATTTTATTTCATTATATTTTGGGGAGGCAGACAGAGAGAGGGGCGTACGATACGATTGCAAGAGCATAAAAAAATTCGGTTAGGGACTTGGCTCAACATTGTTGGGAGAATGATCATGTCATGGTTTGTGAGGGAACTAAAACTATATAAATATATATATAGAAAAGTGGTAGAGGGTGCTTTGGTAAATATTTGTAAAACATGATATGGCAATAAAACCTTTACGCAGGAAGACAAACATACAGACAAGCCAGTATCTCATCCCATACATTTAGAATGAAGGCAGTTTCTCTTGGCCCCCGATACTTCGTCTTCTTCTTCGTCTTTCCCCGCGCAGGTTACCGAAGCAACTGTTGTCAGAAGGAACAGGCACCGATGCTGACGGTCGTTTACCACCTACAAATCTCCTTATCACCCACTAACGAGCAGCATCAAAACGAAAGGCAGCAATTCAGAACACAACGTCTGACACACAGATACGGGGGAACAGCCATTACATGACCGCCATTTCATATTTAAATCTGAGGGATTGTTCGATGTTTTCCCATTCTGTTTTTGCTTTTTCTTTTCTTTTTTTTTGTCAGTAGGAAAGACTCATCTTTCATAATGGGTTATTGATGCCTTTCAGTTTAAAGACGGACTTTCTTTTTCGACAGGAGGATGAAAACTGAAAGCTGAAGAACAAAATGAATAATTATGGATTATGGGAAATCTCTTTGACCTTTTTTTCTTTTTTTCCCAAGAACTGGCCTTAGATGTAAGTCAATCGCAGATAATGTATGGTCTCACCTCAGCTTCAGACAAGACAACAAATTACAAGCAAAAATTTTGGTTCATAATTTAACCACAGAAGACACTTCCGCAATATATACCACGCATCACGTGCGGCTGATGTTTATTTTCTCTGACATTGCCGCCGAGGAGGCTTTGTCTCCACTGCCTTTCTCTCCACTTGAAAAACATTTCTGTTTACCAACGTGCACATACAAACATTCGCTCACTCACTTACACACACGCACACACACACACACACACACACACACACACACACATATATATATATATATATATATATATATATATATATATATATATATATATATATATATATATACATACAGTATACATATGTGTGCGTGTGTGTATGTTTACAAAGACGAGAATGCTTAAATGAATGAAGGTGCAAGGAAGACTCTTTAATTTCAGGTAATGCTTCTATGCCTTTTTCATCAAAGGCAAACCTGAATTCTGATAAACTGACCCACAAGTGATCCGATAAAATTGTGCAAATGTTATACCTTACCCAACAGTGTCCTAAATCCTTTATTTCATGACACTGCGCAATCAAATGCGATTGCTCATGGATTGTGGAGAGGACGTACTCTACCCAACGGGAATTCCTTTGGGGTTTTCCTGATTTCCAACGGTTCTTTTTTTAGGAGTGAGTACTCTGTCTGTCTCTCCGTCAGTTTGCAGCGTTTGTGGATGGCGACGGCGCTTTTTTCATGTGCTGTATGTTGAGGACTACTCTTTCTTTGTTTGTTTCCAAACATACCGCTGATGGCACAAATAATTCCATTAAGAGTCGAGACAATTCGCTTTGCTTTTATAATGCTTACAGACTGATGCATGTTGCCATAGTATCCTTCCTTCTATTTGCTGTCATTTTACTCATTGTTTTCAATGCCCTTTGTAACAGTGAAGATGTGCGCGTAACCTTTCTCCAGCTGTCGTGTTGTCTTTGCAATCATGACTTGGGTGCTACAAGAGCGTTTATAAGAAAAAGGGACTTTCTAAAAATTTGCAGAAGACATTAACTTGAACAGCACACCCATTTTTGTTTTCAAATATTCAATAGACATTTTACTAGTGTAACAGTCACATTGCATGTAGCGATCACTGTACTGGAAGTTCTCCTCTAAATGTTTTATTAAGAATATCTCACTGGCCTCCTGGAGACATTATTATTATTATTATTATTATTATTATTATTATTATTATTATTATTATTCTGTAAATGAAACCTATTCATATGGAATAATCACACAGGGGCCACTGACTTGAAATTCAAGGTCTCAAAGAATATGATGTTTATTAGGAAGAAGTAAGAGGAAGTAAAGGCAAATGCAGAAAGAAGAGATTCCACTTATTAAAAAGAAAAATTAATAAATGGATGAATGGACAAAAATGTTATAAAATGCAAGAAGAATAGTATTAAGGTAGTAATGCATTGTATTTTCGCCTGAACTTCAGAAATTCCAATTGCACGACTTCCTCTGGGAGGCTGTTCCACATTCTAACGGTGTGAGGAATAAAGTTCCTCTGGAACTGAGAAGTTCGACAACGAGGCACATTTACTGCATATTGGTGCTGCTGTTCAGCGAATCTGGTCGCTCTCGGCAGATAAAGGGGATCAGGGATCAATTGTGAAAGAGAAAGATCTCTGTTGAAATACAACTTACGAAAAAGGGACAAACATGGGACCATCCGTTGATGGTCCAAGTCATAACTACTACTATCAGGAAACCGAAACCTAACACCACGAACCACTCTATCTAAAAGAGATAAATCTCTGGCAGAAGCAGACATCCACACCGGAGAACAGTATTCCAGCAAAGGAAGCACAAACGACCAAAAACAGGTTGCACTGATTCTATCACTGTTATAAATATATGAGGCCTTACAAACAATACCTAACTTTCGTCCGGCATTTGCTGAAACTTTTATTAGATGTTTCTCAAAAGTTATATGTGAGTCAAAAGTCACACCTAGAATAGTTAAAGCTTCAGACTCATTCAGCAAAGTTCCATCCACCTGAAGGGGAGGATGAGGTGGGAAATCTGTCCGAGATCTGCTAATCAGTAGTGTTGTCATTTTACTGGAGTTCAGCCTCATACCCCACCGACTACACCATCCCCTGACCTGGTCCATGTCCCAGCACAAGTGTTGCATCATCGGCGTACTGAACAATCTTGTTTTCCAGGTCCACAACCAAATCACTGGTGTACACTAAAAATAACAATGGACCAAAAACACTACCCTGAGGAACTCCAGACACAATAGCTCTCGGTTCACTAAAGATCCCGTCCACAGCAACTTGCTGCTGCCTACTTGTAAGGAAATCTTGAAGTAATGCTAAAACATAGCCACCCACTCCAAGATTCTGAAGTTTATCAATAAGTGCCTTGTGATTTACTAAATCGAAAGCAGCACTAAAATCTATTTGTATTACTCTGCACTCAAAACCCTTATCAAGGTTCCCTTGCAAATGGCGTGTCGTCCAAAAGAGCATCGCAGGTACTCAACTGCCTCTTGTATGCATACTGACTATCTACAAACAATCTTTTAGATTCTACATACTTATATAGTGGCTTAAAAATAAGTTTTTCAGCAACTTTGGAGATCACAGGGTGAATAGAGATTGGCCTGCAGTTACTACAGTCTGCAGATGTGCCATTTTTTGGAACAGGTTCTGTGCTACTAAGCTTGCACTCATCTGCAAAGATATTACGTCCACATAAAAATCTATAGAATCTAGTAATCTTGGGAGACAACACACTAGAAACCTTTTTAAAAACAAAGGGAAGAAACTATCAGGATCTTCTCCACCCAAGCAATCAAGATTATCAAATTTTTAAAAAATTGGTTCAGGATGACAAGTATCAGGGAGAGGGACATCCTCAGCTGATTGCTTAACTTCAAAAGCTCGATGAAGCGGTTCAACCTTTCCCTAGGACCAGTAACCAATCTACCATCATCTGTTAGCAGTGGTGGAATTGAAGACGAGCCTGACCCAAAGATAGATGATGCCCATTTGGTCCACCACAGATGAGGCTGAATAATTCCTTCAAGTTTCATCTTCAAGGAATTATTGTAATTTCTCTCAGCTGTATGGTAAGTTCTATTCGCAGCACGGCGAGACTCAATAAAAATGGTGTAATTTTCATTTGAACGATTTTGTCTCCATGTGTTAAATTTGGTCTGTTTGTCATGGTAGGCTCGTCTACATGTATCATCAAACCATGGCTAGTCATTTGTCCTAAGTTTGATGACCTTTCTAGGACATATCTTATTAAAACAGCCATCAGCATTTCATTTAGCTTCTTCTTGGGATCAGTTCTAATACAGCAACTGAAATATTAAGTGCCTGACAAGCTTTAATAATGCGATCCCATTTGGTCCTGGATTTCAGCCAGACCATTTTTCCAATGGTGGAATTAGGAACATACTGGTTGACAGATATGTCCATCTCAATGACACAATGATCAGAAGTGCCTATATATTCACAGACCTTGGACTTCACAATAGCTGGAACATCTGTGAATATGAGGTCTAATCTGTTACCAGAAATGTGAGTGGGTTCCCAATTAGCTGGACAAAATCGGAGGATACACGGAACCCAAGAGCAGACCGGCCATGTTGATGTGTGGAATTTGAATTTAGCCACTCACTGTGCCTTGCATTACAGTCTCCACAAATAACGAATGAGGCTTTTGAATCCTGTGACTGAGTCCTACTAATCCTTTCCAAAAGACAGTTATACATAGAATCGTCGATATTTGGATTGCTGTAAACAGCAAATACGTAAACGTTGTAGAACTTACTGAAAACTTTAAAACAAAGAACTTCGCGGCAACTACACTCCAAATTTTTTTCCTGACGATAAATAGGTCATCCGGACTTAGTATCGTCGAATTAGTACCGTCAAATTAGATTAGGTTAAAGTAGATAGCTGGTTTGTTACCAACCTTCGGTTATAAATGTAAACTGAAATTTACTGAAAAAAAAGTTGTGAAGCATACTAGATCTCTGTAAAAGCAGCAGGGAAAATGACGCACGCAAGCAAGCAAGCATCAACTTTGATACAAAGTAAAGAACTGAGTTGCCGTTAAGATTGTTGCTTCGTCAAATACAGAGGACTCATCAGACTTACAATAATAATAATAATAATAATAATAATAATAATAATAAATAATAATAATAATAATAATAATAATAATAATAATAATAATAATAATGGGACGCCAAAGTAGATGAGAAAGAAAGAGAAAAAATTGATGAGTATTAAAACCTGACAATCGAAATGGGAAGGATATGGGACATGCCAGTGGAAATTTTACCTATAATCATAGGAACACCAGGCACAATCCCAAGATCCCTGAGAAGGAATCTGGAAAAACTAGATGCAGAAGTAGCTACAGGACTCATGAGAAGAGTGTGCTACTAGAAACAGCGCACATAGTGAGAAAAGTGACGGACTCCTAAGGAGGAAGGATGCAACCCGGAACCCCACACTATAAAAACCACCCAGTCGAATAAGGATGGCTGCGATAGACCACCCCCAAAAAAAATAATAATAATAATAATAATAATAATAATAATAATAATAATAATAATAATAATAATCAAAAAGATTATCAAGCCCTTGTTACTACACGAACCTTTCAATTTAATTTTTCTACTTTCCAATTTCTGCTTTGTGCGCCGAATACCCTTAACGAAATTCTTTGTGCAATTTCTCCCATCAAATAATTTATTGCTATCCTTGCTAAAAATAAATATGACCAGGGCCCACTGAACGGGTCCTGTACTTATGTGAGACATGACTCCAAGCTCAAAGTGACTCAATAGTGGGATTCCCTGGGGCGTACGAAGCCCTTTGGTTTTTACTACGGCGATTCACTTGATCCCCTCAGCGTCCGTATTGAAATCGCAGGCGCCAAGGCTCTTTCACACACTTCCTCAAAGAGCTCTCCTCTTTTGATAAGGCAATCCCCATCCTCCCTTGCGTGAGAAAGGGCTCCTTGCTACCTCTTTTCCTTCTTTCCTGCAAAGAACCTTTAGTAATGCCTACAGTGCACCACAACCCCTTTACAGGGGAGTGTCAATAAGATTAAACATGTTCAAGTTCTTAAGAATCGCAACCTCACATTGCACCGCTTCCTAAAGTTTAAAAAAAAAAGTCCTTTTCTACTCTCCCAATTTGTTCTGCCTTGAATGAATCAAAGTTTCATTTCTCATTTGTCATAGAGCAATCAGGAAGAGGAATGTGTATATATACATATATATATGTATGAAATTTTTTTTACAATCATGAAGCTGCAAATGTCGCTTAATATCAAATTCACGCTACCTCGGGAATATCCCCGATGGGGAATTATCACCGATGGGGAATTTACAAGTGATAAATGGATTGGTACCGCTGAGGATCGAGACCCGGCAGTACCAATATATATATATATATATATATATATATATATATATATATATATATATATATATATATATATATATATATATATATATATATATATATATATATATGTATATATATATATATATATATATATACATATATATATATGTATGTATATATATATATATATATATATATATATATATATATATATATATATATAGAGAGAGAGAGAGAGAGAGAGAGAGAGAGAGAGAGAGAGAGAGAGAGAGAGAGACCTTATCTCTGTTTATTGAGAACTTGGTCAGTCATAAGTTTCATTCTGATGACACAGAGAAACCACGCCATACGCTTTTTGTTCTGATTAGTAAGAGTCATCTAACTCAGTCCGTGTTTATCGATAATTCGGACAGTTTTAATGACGGATGTTTAGAATTATCCTCTTATGAGACTTTTCATATCAAATTCCAACCTATATTACTGGTACTGTTTGTGCTATACGATTATTCTACCCTCTTGTTTAGTAAACCGTTATGCAATTCTGCAGCTTCATCTTACTTTGGTAACCATCGTTTGCCAAGATATATTCATTCTCGAAAATAACACCGTAGAAGATCATGATATTAATCTACCTCTTGTGGGGAACATGAGAGAGAAGTCTGGTCAATCACGGTGGATTATATATAAAAATATATATATATATATATATATATATATATATATATATATATGTGTGTGTGTGTGTGTGTGTGTGTGTCTGTATGTGTGTGTGTGTGTGTATGTATGTATGTATGTATGTATGTATGTATGTATGTATGTATGTATATATGTGTATATATATATATATATATATATATATATATATATATATATATATATATATATATCACATATCACCACAGGTGAAATAAAGGACTATGTTGGTCCTGACTGGTTTCGACTTTATTTCCAAGTCATGACCATACTCTTAATGACTTGAAAATAAATTCAGGACCTATACCCAGTCTCTTATTTTTCCACCTGCAGTGATGTGTGATAGACAAATCACGTGTTATTGTGATTATAATCACATATGTATATATATATGTATATATATATATATATATATATATATATATATATATATATATATATATATATTTGTTCATCATGCACCAATTCCCCATGAACCTAAACTGGGGCCAAGGAGTTGAGCTTCTGGGATGTTGATGCTTTCCATAACATTCCTTCGACCCTTTCCCCATGCTCATACACATTCATAGCCATTCAACGTTTAGCTGCTAAAGCCACGTTCAACTTTTAGCTGCTAAATCAAGAAAAACATCTCAGCACCGATTACTCTCAAAATCTCATCTCAGCACAGATTACTCTCAAAATCTTGTCTGCCTCATAAACTTACCAGTATGACTCATCAGCAACATATCGAACCTCTTTCACACATTGCACCCCTCACTTTGTTCTTATATAGGCATGGTCTACTCAGTCTTTTCTTTGTCTTGTTTTCCGCGCCCTCACAAACTATCTGAATGACCAGCCATCGATCACCATTTTTTCACGCGACCAAACCACCTCAAGATATGGCTCCCTCTCTTCACCTTCAGGTTGCATTGCAGGTCTTGCGTTTTACACCAAAAAGTTCACTCCAAGTGTTTTCTTCTGGAAACCTTAGAGAGGACTTCTTCATTGTAGGTTCCTGGGACCCTGCACTATACACATGCCGGCTATGGACAGGTCGTTGTTTCTCTTTGCTTTTACTATCCACGTCCATTCTGTGTGAAATTTTGGGAGGTTTCTTCTATTGATAGTCAATTTCAGCATCAGCCACAGGTCCTTCATCAGCCTGCAAACTTTGCTATCGTTTGATTTTCTGCCAAAAATTTACTCATTTTACGTTCAGTGAAATACACAGTATAACATTGTACAAATGGGTGTCATGTTACTGCCGGAATTTCCGTTCGCGTAGGCACTGATGATTCTTGACGAGCCTCTTGTTAGGCCAATTTCTTCCTTTTCTAAAGTGAAACAGATATCCTTATCAGACCCACGTTCTATGGCCATTTCTTGGTCTGTGTTATGGTATCATAGTTGTTCAGGGATTCTTTTCCTTTTCTGTTTGAATTTTAGTCATCTTTCTTTTCTACAGAGATGGATTTGTAAGTTCTTCATTGCATACTTCGTAAGTATTCTTTGGGCTTTGTATGTTAATTTTTCTCTGGAATTTAAAATTTTCTCCATTAAAGTTCCATCCACCTTCAAACAAAAGAGTTTTATGCTTCATTCGGGCTGCGACACATAACTGAATCTCATTAACAACTATCGCCTAAAATGTCGGTTGTTGTGATTTTGTCTTACCATTTGTTCGTGCAAAACATCACCGTCTGTACCTAAGCGCGTGGTAAAGCCTTTAGAATATCGTCCACGAATGCCGCGAGGTCGGACTCACTTTGCTCAAAGGTGAACTTGTGAATGCATTTTAGGAGGAAGTAGTCAAAGTTAAGGGAACCTCTTGCGAAGGACACCAAATAATATGGAAAAGAACTGCTGAGGGAAGCGAAGCCTTCAAGAGAGTGAGAAAAAGTAGGATATGTGAGGAAAAAAAAGTAAATTAGTTTTAACCCGTCTATGTTTTCTGACCACATTTCGCTAAAACGCTCCAGCATTATATCTTGTTCAATCTGCATAAAAAGGAACAATAATGATCTCATCTCTCTCATTCCTGAGAGGAAATAAACTATGAGACTCACCCAAGTATGATTTTACCACAGAAGAGAATTTCTTGTTTCACATAATGAATTAAATCTTTCTAAAACACGCCAACATCCTCCTCATAACAAACAGAAAAATCAGGAAACTATTCAACTGGTTAGAATCAAATCAAGAAAAATCAAGTCTCTTATCTTTCCAAATTTGTGGGAAGAAAACAAGCACAACGCTCTGTTGCATCTTAGCCCGGCTATTTTTGTTTCAGAGAAAGCGGCTTTGAACTTTTATGAGCAATATCTTCTAATTTGTTCACATAAAAACTCTAATCCTCTCCCGCATAATCTCTTCAAGTTCCTGCAAAGAATATAAATCATGTAAAAAAGCAGTACGTACTGAATTCTCTTCCGCTTCTGATCCGGTTTTCGATCTTGTAAATATATATATATATATATATATATATATATATATATATATATATATATATATATATATATATATATATATATATATATATATATATATATATATATATATATATATATATATATATATATACTATATAAATATATATAAATATATATATATATATATATATATATATATATATATATATATATATATATATATATATATATATATATATATATATATATATATATATATATATATATATATATATATATATATATATATATATATATATATATATATATATATATATATATATATGTGTGTGTGTGTGTGTGGCGCGCGTGCGGGTACACAAGAGCGGACTGGTTTCGTAACCGGTGCTGGCAGTTAATAGATGAAAAATCATACGAGATTAAAAGACGATTACTACTGATTTGAAATGATATTATGTTACTCGTGAAACCGAGCAGATGACTAAGAGCATATACTTGATTACTGCTATTTTTACTATAGAGTTCGGCTTCATGAAATCATACATCCACGCGATGCATCACTTTGTGGGTACAATCATAATAGGAAATTTTCTTCATGCCAAAGTAAGATTCTCTACTCCAAAAATAATGAGTCATCAGATGAACCGAGAAACTGGGTTAGGGGCATAGAAGGCCTATAGCTAATGAGTAGTAAGGCCTAAAAATATGCAACCAAACCGCAATCCATAATTTCAAACGCTTTATTGATTAGATACGCAATATGGCAAATTGACGTTTCAATTCACCATGGAAATCATCCGGGAAACAAACACACACTGCAGTTCGCACTGCTTTTCCAATGAAACGTTATTCATTTTATCTGAAATGAACATCCCGATGGGAATGACTGTCTATCCATATTTCGAAATTTTCAGAAATCAAGATGAACCATTCTGACCTGATATCGTCAATGTTCTCATAACTCGACTCACACATTAACCAGGAGACAACTGCCTCAAATCCGAGGCTATGTAGTTGGTTCAGAGCATCTCATGTGTATGAACTGAATACAGAATTTAGGCGAAAGGCCAAGCACTGGGACATATGAGGTCATTCAGCGCTAAAACGGAAAATGACAGTAAAAGGTCTGAAAGGTGTAACGAGAGGAAAACCTCGCAGTTGCACTATGGATCAATTGTTAGGAGAGGGTGGAAAATAAATGGAAGAAAGAGAATATGAAAGGAGGTACAGTAAAAGGAACGAACGGGTTGCAGCTAGGGGCCGAAGGCACGCTGCAAAGAACCTCAAGTAATTCCCACAGTGCACCGCATGTGGTGCAATGACGGCATACTAACCCCCTACGGGATCTCATGTGCATGAGCGCGCATTATGTGTATGTTCTTGCTTTGGGAATATGATGTAGAGATAGAGAACGCCCGGGGAACCCCTTTGAGATGGGCTGGTGTGGCCCCTCCCGTATATCATGGCTCCTTCCATTTATGTGGACGGTTATGTACTCAGCGGTTGCTCTTCCTAAATTTACGAATGATGAATATTCATGAGAAGTATAATTCTTTTTTATGGGGAAAATTCCGCAATAAATCCATTGCATCCCAACATTTTAGAAGTTACTGGGCCATCTTTCAATTATTTTCTAAAGGGCATCGGCATTAATGGGGAAAAATACCTAAATATGGTGATATGAGACAGACGGCACCCTATTCAGCTTAAAAGAAGAAGTTCCTTGTGATGATCTCTCAGAGATTTATCGCCATTTTCATTTTATTCAGATATCGACATTTATGCTCAGTTCTAATATTATATATATTCGATGTTTTATGCAAGTGTCACTCTCTCTCTTTTATACTGTACATGTATATGTATAAGTGTGTGTGTGTATGTGTGTGTGTATATATATATATATATATATATATATATATATATATATATATATATGTGTACATGTGTGTGTGTGTACAACATAACTATGTATATATCATAGGGTAACAGCTTAAAAATGAAACCGAAACCATAGGTTTTACATCCACTTTAATATAGTAGTAATGAGAGATATACAAATCACATATGACAATGTTGATTATAAATATATATATATATATATATATATATATATATATATATATATATATATATATATATATATATATATATATATATATATATATATAATTTTACCATTATATAAGGACTGATACATAGCGGTACTACGGAGGCAGTGCAACATAACTATGAAATTTCTACCACTGTGCATCAGTCCAATTTTTTAGGTAACAAGAATTTTTATATTGTTGGAGCTTTTTCCGATTCTCTTTAGTCAGTTTCTGGTGAAAAATATGCTGATGTCTTTCTTCAGTTCATTTGTGTATTTATTTTTCTTTCAACCCTGTGTTGCATTTTCAGGCAACGTCTAAATTACCATCAGGAATGTCAATCTTTTTGGCATCGCCTTGCTGAAGGATAAGTACACGAGTGACCTTAAGTCCTGAGTAGCGATCGGTCTAGGGATTAAAGGATGAACCTATTTTTGAGGTCAAAGCTTCAGGTACGACATGCACGTATGGAAAGCAGTGTAGAAATATAAATATACAGTTAAACACATATTTAAATTACAATACAATGTTCATAATATGTACCTATGATTGTGTTGTATCACCGCGTTTGATAGGATGCTTAAGAGATATTGGTCAAGCGACTTTACACCACATCGGATGAAAAACACGTAAAAATGGAAGAATACAAGATTTATTTTCAGCATTTGCGCAACGACGTATCACAAGAAGTAACGATAACTGCTGGTCGATCATACCGGTAGTAATGATAGTCAGCAGTTGTCCTTTGACTGCCTCTTTTTACAGAGCGAAGCACTAAAATGTTTTTGTTATACCAAAAGCACTGCAGTCTTCTTTATCTCTGCGTATGCTAACTGGAGACGAGGCTTGTCTTGCTTTGTATTACTTCACCAACCACGGGCTATCAAAAGCTCTGGCTCTCTCTCTCTCTCTCTCTCTCTCTCTCTCTCTCTCTCTCTCTCTCTCTCTCTCTCTCTCACACACAGGCGCACACACACGCCCACACACACACCCACACGTACTCCTACGATAGAGCAGGACTTTCCACAATCTTGGTCACCAACGCCAACCTGGGAGTCTCTCAAATAGACAGATTAGCGCTCTGCCACCACTCACGGTGAATGAGATCGTCTTGATGTCTTTCCATCCTACGTTAAATAAACCTACACAGGATGATGTTGGGAAGCTGTTGTTTAATAGGCTGCATGTTGAGTTGGAAAACATTACTGTAATACAATACTTGTAAGATAAGATCACTATCAAATTCGGAAATGGCAATGTATTCCTGAAATTTGTTGATGATAACGAAAGAAAGGTGATGTCATTCGGTGTGAATGATGAATTAAAAGTTAAAATAACAAACGAAAGTGTAGCGTATACCTATGTGTCAATATGCGATTGCCCTCCTGAGATGGAAAGTATCAGGCACAACAAATATAATCACGGTCCCCTTCAAGGTACGCTCAGCGGAGTCCGTACTGTTATGGTCAATACAAAGCGGAATATCCCTTCGAAAGTGACAGTAAACGGATTTCAGATTCACTTTCCATAAAGCGGACGACGCAGAGCCTGCTTTAAATGCGGCTCTAAATCTCATGAAGTAAGACGCTGTGAAACAGAGTATTTAGAAAGAACAAATGTTTTCAGCAGCAAAGATTTTCCAGATTTAGTAGCCGCAGGAATGAAAGCAGTAGCTGAAGAAACAGAAGTGGAACAGGAAGCAGGGAAAATAGAAATTAACGGTAGCGAAACCTAAGGGTTGAAGAAGATCACGTCAACAGTCCCGCAGAAAGTAGCAGAAGAAACTAACGGTAATAAAAAAAGGTGCCGAGGTTATCTTGTCGACTGAGTCACAAAAAGAAAGTGAAAATGTCAGCAACCAAACGTTTTCCAGTCAGAGCGACCAGGATGCGGATGTACTGAAGAAATGCTGGATTCTGGGGTGAGCGGACTTTTGCTTTGAATCCTCTTATGCACTATTCTCAATTAACACATATACTACAAGGTTCACTTGTAGATGATATTGAAAATATTAATGTAAAGAGACATAAAACTGATTAAAGCCGTGAGGAGGATAAAGATGACGAATCACAATGATGTCAAACATGGAAAGTCATTGACCATAATTGACAAGCCTTTAACATTCACCATGGCTCTAGTGTTTGCTACGATTAATATTTGTGGGTTGAGCGATGTAAGTAAATAGACACAGGTTAAAATGCTGGCAATGGAATATAAGTTGGATGTTTTACTTCTACAAGAGCATAATGTTAGAGATAAATCGAGGACTAGGTATCTAGAAGATTACTTTGATATCATAATAAATGAAACTGATTGTTTCAAGGGAGGGACGTGCTAACTCAAATATCGAAATATTATCAACAGAAAAAGATGAAGAGGGACATGTACTTTGTGTACGAGATAAACACTTGGGAGAAGAGTTAACTTTGTTCAATGCCAGGAAAACGGAAAGAGAAAATTTGTTTCGTAATGATATCTTATAATATCTGAGAAATAATATATCACACCTCATGATGGCAGGTGATTTCAATGTTGTGTCAGGACGGAATTAAGTACAGGCTCGAGGGATTTATGTGGTTCAGTGAAGCACCTGTCACCGAAAGATGCTTAGTTCTCCACTAATAATATGAATACCTTTCTACACCTATTTCAGAAAAAATTTGCATAGTGATGTAGTGTTATGTGAGAATATACCCTTGTCGATGACTGACCATACTCTGGTAATAGCAAAGATGGTCTATCTATAATAATAAAATCCGAGTGGATCTTTCTTGTTTGTCCGGCCCGAGTGGGGGCGGGGTAGGTACGGGATCTGGAGGTTAGGGGAGACATGTCACATCCACCCTCCTCCTGCAAACCTGTTTGTCCGCCCCTGGTGAAGGGAAGCTAGGGGATCAGAAGGGAGAGGGACATGACACATCAGCAAACCTGGGCCCCTGGTGAAGGGAAGCTAGGGGATCAGAAGGGTAGAGGAGACATGACACATCCACCCTCCTCCTGCAAACCTGTTTGTCCGCCCCTGGTGGGGCGGGGTAGGCAGGGGATCTGCAGGTTAGGGGAGACATGGCACATCCACCCTCCTCCTGCAAACCTGTTTGTCCGCCACTGGTGAGGGCGGGGTAGGCAGGGGATCAGGAGGGTAGGGGAGACATAACACATCCACCCTCCTCCTGCAAACCTATTTGTCTGCCCTGGGTGGGGGCAGGGTAGGTAGGGGATCGGGAGGGTAGGGGAGAAATGAAGGGCAGCGCCGGGTTCCAGCGTAGCATAGCGCGCGATATACAGTTAAGCGAGAGTATACCCTTTTCAATGACTGACCATAATATGGTAAAGGCAAAGACAATTGTAAATGATAAAGAAAAGGCTGATAAGGGGTATTGGATGCTCAACTGCAAACTGTTAGAGAGGGATGATTTCATAGAGAATTTTAAAGTACTGTAGAATTATCTGAAGTCTCAAATTAGTGTGTTTGATAATATCTTGATCTGGTGGGACGAATTTGTAAAGAGTAAGATGAAAGCACTCATTGTAAAGCTATCAAAACAAGCAGCTCAGGAGAAATACGGGACAATTCAACTTTTTTGCAAGGCATTTTAAAATGAGTACGTGGTGAAAACTCATATGACGACGCAACCTTAGCTCGTAACAAAGAGATTAAAGACAGACTAAAAGCAATAGATGAAGACATATGTGAGGGAATAAAAGTTCGAATAAGAGATGATGAAATATTAAAGACTGAACAAATCTCACTTCATTTAGTGAGTGAGGGAAAAGTAAGAGGTGTAAAGACAGTCATGCGAGTGTTAAATACGGAGAAAGTAGTACTCGATAACACACACGCCATTATTCATTATGAGCCTCAACATCTGGAAAGCGAGTATGTACAAAATAGTATCTACAAAACAGAAGAGAACGGTGCAGTACATGTAGGGGTTAAAGCACTGCTTATGAGCCTTCTGCATAGATGTGTGGTGCTATTATTTTGTAAGTATTGTGTATAGCAGCTCATACATGATTCAGAATTCAAGGTAAGGCTGGTACCCTCTCGACAGTCCCCCTTGTTGAAAGGAACTTTTATATATATATATATATATATATATATATATATATATATATATATATATATATATATATATATATATATATATATATATATATATATATATATACTGTATATACATATATTTGTGTGTATATATATAATTATATATACATATATACATAAATGTGAGTGTATATAAACACAAACACACACATATATATACATATATATGTGTATATAAACACACACACATATATACATTTTGCAAAACAATTAACGTTACTTACAAAACTGATAATAGCTTATGTGATCTATTACCACAGAAACATGTACATGGAGAAGCAAACAGAAAAGGAATAAAAAAAATACAAACATGACCGACCGAGCAAGGTATTCATCAACAAACAACAGAGCGTCAGGTCCGATTTTTGCAAACATCCGCTCAGGACGTGCCAGTAGATTAATTAACTTGGCACACTTGTCCTGGCTACATGAAAATGATATCATTTCAGGCAAGAAATGTCAGGGAAATAAACGTAAGTAAAGTCAAACACAATTAACTTGAAATCAAAACCAATGTGAACTCTGAAATTAGGCAACAAAAAAGTTAAGTATACATTAGTTTTACCAGACCACTGAGCTGATTAACAGCTCTCCTAGGGCTGGCCCGAAGGATTAGACTTATTTTACGTGGCTAAGAACCAATTGGTTACTTAGCAACGGGACCTACAGCTTATTGTGGAATCCGACCAACATTATAGCTAGAAATGACTTTCTATCACCAGAAACAAATTCCTCTAACTCATCAGCCGGCCGGGGAAATTAAATTAGGCAACAGGTAAAGAGGAATGTTAGAAGGAAAGAGTAAATCAAACGCAAATCCTTTCAAAAACAACAGTCACAGGACAGAACAGAGTACATCCCGATGTATACGAGAAAGAGATGTAATTCGGCCAAAGAGTTAATGTCGATGCGAAAATAAAAGCTTTTCATATGCTGCACTTCCAGCATCGGTCCGGGTCCCAGAAGAACCCAGTTTTCTGATCTTCTCTTCCTGTTGTGAGTCTGACAAACCTTTGTTTCAGTTCCTCCTGTGACCTTATTCTCTGTCGTAATGAATCGCTGAGGCTCTCTCTATCTCTGACCAGTCAACAGCCACCTGCAGAGGCAGAAGTAACTCAGGAGAAAGCAGAGCAGATCAGGTTTACAGAAGGTTGTGCTTATCCATAACTCAGGCTGCCTGACGGCATGCCGTGGTCGCCAATCTTTGGCTTATGTTTTCTGGGTTATTCATACAATGTATGTATGTATGTATGTATAATTTTTCTTTCAGAATCTAAGACATGCATTGGCTGCATTCATATGGTAATTTTCCTTTGATTCAGTTCAGTGCGATGTTTGGTTCCCATTAATTAATAGACTGAGTTATTCATACCCGCTTGTGAGGATATTTTGGCTTATATTGTTTAGTATGAATGTGTGCGTAAATGTTTTGGTTTATAATATTCTTTCACTATGAGTATCCTTATTTGGTTTTTGGTCACTGACTGTTTAATTTTTGATGCTCGTGATATTATACGACACCAACACGTGGGGACCACAAGTATGGTGGTCGAACATCTGTAACGGTTATAAAAGTAGTGGCATAATGTTTATACGATTCTTTCTAAGTGGAATATGAAGGATATGCTTATAACTAAATGACTAAATAACATGATAAGGTTTGTCTTACAAAGTTATGTACATTTTGATGACAGTCTAGACATAGGGCGTCTTTCTGTAAAGGCAGTGACAGTGACGTAACTCGGGGGAGGCGGGGCGGTCAGCCCGGGCGGCACTGTCGGGGGGTTGGGGGGCACTCTGGCATCTTTTGAGCAAGTCTGGTCTGGCATAATTCTAGATTTTCTAACATATTTCGTCAGATCGGAACACTGAACAGCGATTTATCGACTCTGCTGTTGGACAGCAAGCGATTTTTTAAATAAAATAAATGATTGAGATGTTAAGGCTTAAAATGTGCATTTGATTTTCACCACATCAGTACTTTTCAGCACGGGAATGGGGCGGCACTTTCAGAGCCCGCACTGGGCGCCACTAACGCTAGTCACGTCACGGGGTAGTGAAAGGTAGGTTTTCTTGACCAGAGACCTCTTGTGTTTGACCACGTCGACACTTAGTCGCACGCAAGGTTACTCAATCCTAAAGGAATCTCAGGACGCTGCCATTTCTTAAGTGTGTTACACAAACAGCCCTCGTGATATGACGAGAACATACGAGAACAAACGTAAAATGTGTTGGCACGTACCATATTTATATATTTTGAAAAATACTGAGGTTATTATTTACTATGTTATTTTTAATCCTGTTCCAGTGACCTCTATATCACTTTCAATATAAAATATATTGTAAAATTCATTTTTTGTGACAATTGTGAAATACCATAATTGGTTCCCGTATGAGCAGAGTTTGTGTGAAATAGCGTGAGTGAGAAAAGTAGAAAAGTACGTATACCTTTGTTTAACCAGACCACTGAGCTGATTAACAGCTCTCCTAGGGCTGGCCCGAAGGATTAGATTTATTTTACGTGGCTAAGAACCAATTGGTTACCTAGCAATGGGACCTACAGCTTATTGTGGAATCCGAACCACATTAGAACGAGAAATGAATTTCTATCACCAGAAATAAATTCCTCTAATTCTTCATTGGCCGGTCGGAGAATCGAACTCGGGTCCAGCAGAGTGCTAGTCGAGAACGATACTAACCCTTCCAATGAGGAACTAGCGTGAGTGAGAGATTGGCGGTAGGATTCAAGGGAAGACGCTTCCTGAACGAGCACCCCTATTTTGCACTTTTATAATATATCAAGAGAAAGTAAAAGATCTGGTCTCATTTCATCTACCACCTCACAACAAATTGACCAGTTTAAATCAAGACTTGTCTGGTTACTATTGCTGTAATTGCCAGATAACATTTTACAAGAATCCTGAAGAAATTGATACCCAGTAATTGGCCCTACTTTCCATTTTTTTTCCAGATCCCAAGACCTAAAACTGAAGCTTGCCTTTATTCAGAATTGCACCTGACGCGTTTTTATATTCCTTTATTAATTTACGCACTCCTCTACTCCTTTATCACTGGTAACAATCACCACAGAATGATCAGCATATCCAAAAATAGATACACTCAATTCATTATGTAACCTCAAAGAAAACTCTGACAGTTGTTTCTTTATCATTCTATAAAATGACTCTTGATAAACAACAAAAACAAGTAAAAGATGCGCCAACGTTTCTTCGGCGCAATCGAGTTTACTGTACAGACGCTACAACGTATAATCAAGGCCAACGAAAATAGATCTAGCTTTCGGTGGTCTCGGTATAATGCTGTATGAGCCGTGCCCCATGAAAGTTTAACCATGGCCCGGTGGTGGCCTATCCTATATTGTTGCGAGAAGCACGGTTATGGCTAAATTTAACCTTAAATAAAATAAAAACTACTGATGCTAGAGGGCTGCAATTTGATATGTTTGATGATTGGAGAGTGCATGGTCAACATACCAATTTGCAGCCCTCTAGACTCAGTAGATTTTAAGATCTGAGGGCGGACAGATAAAAGTGCGGACGGACAGACAAAGCCGGCACAATAGTTTTCTTTTCAGAAGACTAAAAATCATAGATAAGGGGCATTCCTTTATTACAGATTTCTCGATGGAAAATGCATATAGCACTCTCGGCACCGTTATATAAAACCTCTGTCACATCCCAAATTTCTCAGAATTGCATGATCAACACAATCAAAAGCTTTAGACTAATCTAAGATTATTAAAACTTCCTCATTATTGTAAGTGTAAAACAATATCTCTCATCAACAAATTCAAATTGGTAATTCAGCTATTTTCATGACAGCTAAACTGCTCAGAGGATATTATCAGATGCAACACAAGTTCAAATCTGTTTGGTATTAAATTTTGCAGTTTTATAAAAATGCACATTTAACATTGTTTCAGGTCTCCAGTTTGCAATTTGACATAAATCCTCTTTCGGTGTGTGAGTTATTGTCACCCCTTTATATCATCTCTCAAAAGGTCTTATGATCGAATGTAAATTTCACAAGGCTTATTAATTCTTGTTTGATATCATCCCAAAAAGCTTTATAGAATTCTACTGAGATACCATATCTATCACAGGACTTTTCCCATTTTTCATTCCACGCAGGGGTACCAACACTTCAGACTCTGATACTTAGTGTTAATAGCCCATTTTCTGTTGGCTACGACAATGTATATTAACTTCAAAAAAATTCCTTGACAACGTTTCTTAAAATTTTCTTGTTTAAAACGGTGTTCAAAATATTGTCTTACAGACAAAATCATTTTATTGGCGCTGATTATTTCACTACCATCATCCCCCTTTAATTTACTGAGAAAGATTTATAATCTTTTCCCTTTCCTAACAAATATGCTAACACTTGTTCCTCTTTTACTTTATCTGTAAAGAATTCACTAAAGACATCTTATTCCATTCAGCTTTGACTTTCCCATTTCCTCTTCTAACTGATAAACTGATAGTTCAATGAATTCAATAAACTGTATTTTTCCTGCTTAAATTGTTTAGAACATCTTACAAAGAAAGGTTCAAGCTGAATTTTAGCAAATTCCCACCAGCATACCATATTTCCAAATTTATCTTTCTTTCTCTGATATTGCTCAGACTCAGAAAATTCTGTTTCACTAAACTGTTGTCTAGAAATATTGCTATTATTTTCCAGTACCCTTTTCCCAATGAAGCAACATTTTTCCTGTTTTAATGTTAGTTTAATCAAACAATGGTCACACCAACTCGATTAATAAATCAAGAAAAATATAACCTTGAACCATAGTTTTCTCTAACATAAATACTCGTATGCTCTACATGGTGATGCAGTAGGAACCAAGCGTCCTTCAACTCCAAAATATTTGTCAGATATAAAAGTTTTCGAGAATTTCATTCCTGAATTTAAACAGTCCCTTATGCTACTTGTACTGTTTCGCAAAAAAATACATATCCTTTTCAAACAGTTGTTCCCTCTCTTTCTATTTGCTACTTCCTACAGGGAGATAGGCATCAAGTATAAAACTGGATATCAACATTTGAGTAGCGACATTGAACACTCATAATATAATCATTTATATCATTTTATATCTTTAAAACATCCACATTAGATGAATTTATGATGAATGCAATTCACTCTTTGAGATGCTGTGTATTATTAGCCAAAGTTTTACCAATTTTCCCTTTAAACTCTAAATTCCCTTAATTTTAGTTTTCTGTAAAAGAAAACTCTTGTGCCGGCTTTGTCTGTCCGTTCGCACTTTTTCTGTCCGCCCTCAGATCTTAAGAACTACTGAGGCTAGAGGGCTGCAAATTGGTATGTTGATCATCCACCCTCCAATCATCAAACATACCATATTGCAACCCTCTAGCCTCAGTAGTTCTTATTTTGTTTAATGTTAAAGTTAGCCATAATCGTGCTTCTGGCACGATATAGGATATGCCACCAACGGGCCGTGGCTAAAGTTTCATGGGCAGTGGCTCATACAGCATTATACTGCAACCACCGAAAGATAGATCTATCTTCGGTGGCTTGATTATACGCTGTAGCGGCTGTACAGAAAACTCGATTGCGCCGAAGAAACTTAGGCGTAAGTTTTACTTGTTCTTGAATAAATATATCAAATTTGTGTAGAAACATGAGTTGATCAACTTAATAAGAATTTTCTGGCTTTACATCTGTCTGGGCTTCGGTAATTTTTTACCGTTATCCTTAAACTTGTCTCGTATACCAACTTCCGTTTTCTGTCAGTAATTTCTCGTGCCTTTGCGAAATGGATATTCTTGGAGTTATATTCACGTTTTCTATCATCTCAAATTTCTGTTCCGTATCGTCGTCTTCCCACCTCTACCTTTTGACTGGTGAACTTCAGCCTGATTCTTTATATTTTCATTGTATAGCTTCCTATTTCTTGAGACAGTGTCGGGTAGTTCTGAAAACGACGGAAGCAGGCTTTGACACACCTCCGAGAGGAGGCTTAGTCCATGTTTCCGATGTTCATTGCTACTTTGGGGGGGGGGGTTTCCCCTGGCCAGGTCAGGACATGGCGCCCAAAGTCAGATTAGGAAAATATGGCCTGGTTAGATCAGGACATGACATTTTAGTAAAGGTTAGCTTTTTTTCATCGGAGGAACGTGTGTCCGTCGTTCTCAACTGGCTCCACAGTTTCTTTTCCTCAAATATTTCTTCTTCGTTTGCAGACATATATTCTTCCTGTTTCTTCTGTATTGCACTGAGAACTTCCCGTCATTATGCAGTTTAATATTTCATTAGGGTCTTCATTCTCCTCTTCCAAAACTTCCTCAGAGAGTCGCTGTCGGTTGGCTTCCCTTGTCGTTTTCAACAATTTCCATTCATGTCGTTTCCCAATTCTCGTCAAACATTTCTCTCGGTTTTATGTCTGATGCCGTCCTCGAGTGCTCCGTGGTCATCTCAGGGGCATCATTTTCATCAAAGACTTCGTATTCTCCTTAGGGCGGTCTAAGAAAATGTGCGTTGTTGTCCATTTTGCAAAATAGTTACTGTATATCCTAGGACGGTGAATGAAGAAGAAAATTTTTCTTTTATTCTCATCCTGTTTGTTCGAACCCTGATAATGTTCCTATGAATGGACCATTAGCATATTTATTCGGCCTTATACCTTCTACTTTCCCATAACTTGACAAAACTGAACGTATTGCTCTGTCTGAAAGCTCAAACACGACTTTTCATTTGGAGACATATATGTACATGAAGAACTTTGGTTAGTAACTTTTACCTTTCCACACACTTCTCTGAATGAATTTCTTTACTTTCTTCGTTCTTCTCCATGACTTTCAGAAACATCCACGATAACGCGATTCCTACTTAAAATCTACGGCATACTCCTATAAGAGACGATAATTATGGTCAAATGCATCTTCGAAAATAACATTTCACTCACAATATTCTTGGCAGGGCAAAATGAAAACTGCAACACAGAGGAATCCTTTCTCCTAAACGGCAGCACAGTGACGCTTGACTTGAGCGAATGTTCCTTTACACTGCCCACGACTGTAAAAGAAACTTCTCGTTTATATATCGCCGTATATTCACATACTTCTCAAGTAATTTTTATCGATAAGCTAGCGCTAGTTCCAGGGAATTTGAGATATATATTCCATGGGAATTTAGATATATATATATATATATATATATATAATCTATATATATATATAAATATATATATATATATATATATATATATATATATATATATATATATATATATATATATATATATATATATATATATATATATATATATATATATATATATATATATATATATATATATATAGTGTGTTGTCAGTAGGTGTGCATTGGTGTGTATTTGTTATAAAACAATTAAAGCACTCCATTAATGCAGTATTCTTTGCTTCATTAAACATAAATGTAGCGTCCTCATTAAATTAATCCATCTGCCAAATTTTTTTTTTTTTGAAAGTTTATTAAGTTCAGTTGTTCACAGTCATTTGGCGTTATTACCACAATAAAATAACGTTATTACCACAATAAAATGTACATATTTATATACTACGGCATATAAAATAGAAATAAGCTTCGATCTAGGTTAGATATCAGAGATGACGGAACCTCCTGCAAGTGATATGTGCCTCTCTACGAGTTGGGTTCCGAGTTTCCAGAAACCGCTGCTTATTCCAACTTCCCGTCGCAAGGATAAAGTTTTGACGAGATGGGGATTAGTACAACGAAAGTTTAGTCATTGTGAAAAAAATAGCTTCCTCCTGATAGAACACAGACATACTGTAGATCTTTCTTTTTTTTATGGCATTGGGAGTGCTGAATTTAATGTGATTTACCACTTGCCTGTAATATTCACGTGTAAAAATTATCGAATAATACTTATTATTAAACCGACTGCATCACTCTCACTAGACTGATTCCTTACCTGGTAAAACTAAATCGTTTTTTATATATTAGCTCCGTAAAATGCAATTAAAGGAGATACCTCAAGGATTTGCTAATAATCATTATCTACTAAAGAAAGCGAGCCCTGTAAGTGAACTCTGGTATCCACCTTTCGCCGAAAGCTTGCACGATTTCACAAATGATGTGTCTATAATTCTCCGTGTGTCTGTTAAAGGAGACACTTGCTACGTTTGGTTCACTTAATAGCAATCTTCTGTTAATCTTAATATTCATGTTATAAAGGAAGGTTTTGTTTGTGAAACGGTATTACTTTTGTTCTAGAATCTTTATTCCTGAGAAGTTGGAACGATGTCAAACTGATGAGAGAGATATGGACAACGGCAGAATCTACTGTTTTCTTACTCATATAAAGCATTCTTCTTAAGTAAGAAGTTGGATAAAGTCAAGGCAGTTCACGTCGAAAACAAAAGGGAAAAAATTAAAAATTCTGCCTAACATTACTACAATTACCATGAGCTGCAAGTAGTGTTGTAACAGACACTTCTACTAGGTTCTGTCTGCCTTTGTGACCAACAGTTCTACAGTTACTTAGTACAGCAATGATTTTCACTACAGTAATAATAACAACATATAAAAGTTTCCATTTACAGTATACTGAAACGATCAAATTTACAAGGAAATATTCAAAGTTCATCAGTCGATTACCGGCGCCCCCCTCTCTCTCTCTCTCTCTCTCTCTCTCTCTCTCTCTCTCTCTCTCTCTCTCTCTCTCTCTCTCTCTCTCATCGTTATTTTACTCCAGGTTTTAATGGCGTTTCTAACCTTTAATAGAAATATGATTAATACAAAGAATAGCCCAGGAAAATGAAAGCGAGAAAAAGCCAAATTTTTTCTGAAAAAGAAAAAAACAAGATTTGAGAGAGGTGAGCAAACACACAGTAAGTGCATAGTTTACCCCAGCACGATACCTATATGCACGCATTCCCATGCACACAAACACAGACTAATAAAAGATATGTATGTAATGCTACATTACTTAATTAGGTGCAATACTGTCCTGCACTGAATAAATGTCAATAGAAAATACTTTACCAGAGAGAAAGAGACTCGGGGTTGGAGGCGCGCGTCACAGGATGTGAGTAGTGTTTCGTAAATGCTGTTAGAGAAGAAAAGCAAAATTGTTTATGCTCTTTTTTTAATATTGTATGAGTTTTGTATATTTTACATAGCTTGTAAGCACGAGTACGTATAATTATTGCAATCGGATACGTTTTTTTATTAGACTATGTACAGCGCCGTATCGTACATATCTTACAACAAGTTCATTTTACAGATATATCTCTGAAATTGAGTGAAAAGTACATTAATATTTCAAGTCAAATGATAACTATATGAGAAAGGTTAAGATAGGCTTTTAATTACTTTGTATGAAATTGCTGTATACAATAAGCTATGTGAGCTGGCCCCAGGGTATTGTGTATGCTATCTGTAAATTTTTGTTACTCAATGGATTTTGTACTTATTAGGGAATTAGGGAAGCAGAACCCTCAACTGTCCATAAAGCTGAGGTGTCAGTATACCACCATTGTACAAATCTTGAGGCCCCCTCCCTCTATGGTGCCCGTAGCAGAAACACCAAGACTAGGCCTAAGCTGTGGACCCCGCCCATCGAGACACCTTTCAAAGCCACAAAGGATGCCCTGTCAACCACCACCACTCTGGCATTCCCTAATCAATGTACCAGGCTCACACTAACCACAGATGCTAGCAACATCACCACTGATGTTGTAATAGAACAAACAGTCATCAGGAAGCCCCAACCCCTTGGTTTCTTCAGTAGAAGACTAAACCCACAGGAGAGAAATTACAGCACCTTAGTACTAAAACATTTCAGCACATACTCGAAAATACACCTTTTACCATCCTGGTGGACCACCAACCACTTGTATATGCTTACCCTTACTAAAAACCAAGATGCATATTCCACCCACCACCATTACCATCACCAAGTTCAGGTGCACCATACACCATATACCTGGCAGGAAAAATTAGTACAGTTGGAGATTATATACGATGCACTCACCAGTACTTAACTCTAAGCCCTCAAACTAAAGCCTATCTCGCTTCCTTAACAAGTCTTTAGAGGGAAGACGTCCCTACAGGAAACGGGATGCACCATTCTCTGTGAAACCTCATCCGTGGACTCTCCTTCCTCTTCGAAGGACAGCAGCCAAACTAGTAACACAAAAGGGACATGAAACATTGACCATACTAAACTTCAAGTGCCAAACAAGCAAAAAAACAAGTAACAGGAATCTGGCCTCATCAAATTTCCACAAACCAGACATTGTTTGGGGCACTTCCACATTGACATAGTAGGCCCCTTTACTCCTATCAAACCACTCAAGATATATCTTCACAGCTACAGAACAGTCCACAGGACGGCCAGAAGCAAAGACTGTGTTGGAAGCAACCTCACACACCTGTGTCAAGGCACCCTTTAATGGCTCAGTCAGTTGCTTTTGCCAAGCATGGCAGAAAGAATCCACCAATCACTTAAGGCTACCTTTATTGACACATACAGTGCCCTAGCCTCCTTGGGTACTCCTCGGCTTCCACAATGCTCTAAGGGAAAAAATCATTGCCCATCCAGCTGATATGACATTTGGCGAAATGATCTGCTTTCCAGATGAGTTCTCCCCCCCCCCTTTGGATATTACCATTAGGACTTAGCTAAGTGGTACTTAGCAAGAAGCTTCCACATGTGCCACTTCATGTTCCTCCAGAACAAATCCTATAAACCTCCTCCAACAGCCACACTCTTGGGTCACTACCTCATTTTCAGACCCAAGAAAAAAGCATTCAAGCCCCAACTCCCCAGGCAACAAAGCTGAGCCTCCATTGAAAGGGTAAAGCCCACTAACCTCGATGTAAGCCTTGTTAGGAAGGCAATGATTACATCATAAATCAGTTTTGCCACCAGTCATTATCAAAAAGACCCAACAGCTCCTACTTTAGTATACTGTATTTAAAAATGTATATTGGGACATTCATTAACTGCCTGATGACCTTTTAAATATTTCAGGTGCTATATAGCAAAGGCGATCAAACACCTGATTGCCATGGATAGCTTGGCAAACACTGACGTTCATTGTAGCATCGCATTCACTAAATTAATTACCAACAATTGCATCAACTCATATGATATCTTCAAAACCTCATTATCTATGTTAATGCGTATTTCACATACTCAAAGCCTTGATGATGGATACCACTGGAAACTCATGCCTTCACTATGGATAGCATCCCAAACTCACTGCCTGTGCTCATGAACAGTCCCACAACGCACTGTTCAAGGAAGCATCACAGTTCCCGCTTATGTTATGGCCAGCCCCACAAAGCACAGCCCTTATTCAAGGAGAGTATGAATGTCTCAGTGCCTTGTGACCATGAACATCATAATTATTGTGTCGGTAGTACATTTACTCACTGTCTATGTTCACGGATAGCCTTACACGCATTTGACAGGGTTCATGGAAAATAAATTCATTGCCCACGTTCATATATGGCATCACAAAACTATTGTCAGTATTCGTGGGTAACATAAAACTATTGCCACTGTTGCATTACAAACCCATTGCCAATATTCAAGAGTAACTTCCAAACTCATTGCTTGTGCATGAGTATCAAACTTATTGCCTGTGTTTATGAGTAACAAACTCGTTGTTTGTGCACACAGAGTAAAATCCACTGCTTGTGTACATAAAGGAACACTCATTGTGTTCACAGAGTAAAACTCATTGCTTGTGTTCGTAGAGAAAAACTCTTTGTTTATGCTCAAGAGTAAAACTCATTCCTTGTCTTCATAGAACAAACTCATTGCCCACGTTCATAGAGTAACAAACTCATTGCCTATGTTCATTTGGTAACGAACTTATTGCATGTATTCATAGAGTAATAAACTCACTTCCTGTATTCATAGAACAACAAACTCATTGCGGACAGCATCATAAATACCTAACAAATTTAACTTGACTACACCCCACTCAAAGTAAACAGACATTCCAATTATTTTATGCAAAAAATATCCATGACTTAAAATTTCGATACTTTCAACTAAACAAAAAATTGCTTTCGTGCTGTCTGTTAACGGGAGCTG
Organism: Macrobrachium rosenbergii; assembly: GCF_040412425.1. Classification (NCBI taxonomy): domain Eukaryota; kingdom Metazoa; phylum Arthropoda; class Malacostraca; order Decapoda; family Palaemonidae; genus Macrobrachium; species Macrobrachium rosenbergii. The sequence goes on from NC_089746.1 coordinate 31,415,173, forward strand.
AAAGTTCCTAGCTATGAGTTACTGACAGACTTCATAAAACTGACTCCGTCTGCTAACAGCAGAAATCCAAACATTATTCTAGACATAATCTCTGTCTGGGGAAAATTTTTGCGCGGTTTTGATGATTTTCAAGAGATGAGCTATTGGGTAAGCAAGTCCTGCTATCGTAAATGACCCGTACATTTTGGGAGATTCCTACAACCCCTGTAACCACCCGACCTCACCTTTCGTGATAAGGGAAACAAATGTAAAATTTAAACAACGGTCCTTCAACAATACAATTACCCTTCGCACTACTCATTAATTCCAATGATCAAAACAAAATTAGCATAAAGTTCAAAGAGCGAGAACGAAAACCGTATAGGTTTAAATTACTATTTATCACTATGCAAAATTACATGAATATATGTATATAACCAAGAAAAATACAGAAATATCCATTGCTACAAAGACCTGATTTATACATATTTCCGTAACACCCCCACAACCAAAAAGAAAAGTTTCCCAGGTAAAACTTAGACATGCCACTGTTCACACAAGTACAAAGCCCGTAGACAGTGCATCTGCAACCTGGTTGTCCACACCTTTGACATGCTTTCTTTCCAGCTCCTAATCTTGCAACATCAGGCTCCATCGTGTAAGCCTTTTATTTTTATTCCTGAACTTAAGGAATTCTATGGGATTTTGATCCGTGTACATCATAACTGAGCCAGTCCCATTTGTGACATATATATAAAAATGTTCAATGCTAACACAAGAGCAAGCGGTTCCTTTTCTACTGTTGAATAATTTTCTTGGCGTCTATTTAGTCTTTTAGAAAAGTAGGATACTGGGTGACCTATTCCTTCCATGTTCTGAAACAATACAGCTCCGATACCCTGATCACTGGCGTTAGTATCCAGTTTTAAAGGTTTATCGAAACCAGGGATAGCCAAGATTGGGCTGTAACTCATCGAGTTAGGACGACTCGCCAGTGACCTTTGAGACAATCTATTTTGCTTACGTATTCAGCTGTACCTATTCTATCTAAACAGTCAATTATCCTGTGTAAAGGGAAATTATCTGGCTTGGTAACTCAAGCTGACCTTTCTATAATCAATACAGACCCAATGCTGATTTCCTTTTTCGATTAAAACAAGAGAAGCCCAAGGACTAGAACTAGGTAGTGCTAGGTTGTGAGCTATCATACAATCCATTTCTCTCAATAATTTCAGATTTCAGTGGATTCAACCGGTAAGGATGGTGCTAATAGTTGTTTCATCAGTCAGTTCAGCGTCGTGTTCAATTAAATGAGTAAGGCCTGGTTCATCCTTAACTCTAGGATACTTTGAAATTATTCCTTTTACATCTTTTGCTTGGACGGGATCCAAATGATAATTTTCGTTAAGTGAATTTAATATGTAAGAATGATAGCCTAATCAGCAGTTTGTCAACATCTTAAGAGACGATTTACATTATTACAAACGAAGTCTGTGCATTATATTTTTAGAGAGATTAATATGAACTCGTCTAGTTTTCATTTTACCGTCACACTAACAGGCAATTAACAAATCCCCTTTCACGCAGGACCTTTTAAGACCGCTAAAATCTTATACTGAAGTGAACTTTCCTCGAACTTCCAATTTATTTTATTTTTATTTGTTTATTTATTTTATTTTTTTATTTTTAGTTATGTTTATTTTCATTTATTTTTGTTTATTTTTATCTATTTTTTATTTATTCTTTTATTTTTATTTATTTATATATTTTTTTTGCTAATTTATTGATTTTTATTCATTTACTTTTATTTCTTAAATTATCTTTATTTAATTTTTTTTTATCCTCCTTAGGAAGAGCCAACACTACTAAATCGCCTTTCTTAAAGACAAGAGAGAGAGTGCCTTCCTGCCGTACACTTACTTTTGTGATGAGCACTTGCCTGGTTTTCTCTAGCTAATCCCAAGCTCTAAACTTGTTTTAAAATGATCAATTTTGTCTAACATTAACATTTGTTTATCGCCATCCCATGTTTCTGTCAAAACCTCTAAAAGGCCTCATATGTCCAAATATTACATCAAAAGGTGAAATGCCTGATGTTTCACTTGGTGCTTGTCTTCAAGCTAACAAAGCATGGGGCAACATGTCATCCCAAAGGTTATCTTCACCACTACATAGCTTCCTAAGAATGTGTTTCAAAGTCTGGTGAAATCAAAATACCATGACTTTCGGGGGTGATAAGGGGTAGAACTATTCGTGCCAGGGCAACTGATACCAGGACAACTCATTCCTGGAAAACTGATATCTGGGACAACACATACCTGGACAATTGATATCTGGGACAACTGGTAAATAGGTATATGTGATAATTATTTAATTTTGAAAGAACATTTTGGAAGAAAAATAAAGAATAAAACCAATATTAAAAGAAAAACTTTTTGGGGGGACAATGAAAAAAACATTAAAGACTCAATATAATAATTTACTAAAACTCTGCTCAAATTATATGCCACAGCTATTAAGAAAGACATTTTCTGGCAAGGATCATACTTTTCAAATAAGTTTATTTGCTTGTTGCACTCTTTGTAAACCTGTTTTGAAATTTTTTGCACTCCACGTTCCAAATCAATTTTCTGTTTCTGCGCCAAAATCGCCTCCAACTTTTGTATATTTATTAATTTCCTGATATTCGAAACCTGGCATGAAACTTTATTTCTTAAGGCATTATGAAAACCTTCAAAGCTATTACTCTAGTCATGCCAGTTTAAGTCCTCTCTGAAACAGTCCAGATTTCAAATGGAAACATTGGAGCCAGACGACGTCTTCTAGCGGCTCTTCCTCTTTCGGATCCTAGGGAAGTCACTTAAAAATACAACACTTTCTTGTGGCAAACTATCGTCGTCAGACAGTTCTTCGTATGCAACAACATCGGTCACTGGTTAAAACATACGTGTTTGTAAAGTACTATTTTTATACGAAATACTTCATCTGTATTATGTTAGACTTCGACCTAGCTCGAAAAGTTTTTGTTAGGGGTTTTGAGAAAAATGAAATAACCAGTTACCTCTGTTTGGAAATCTTGAAATAAGGCTATTCATGGGGGCTTTTTCGAAGTCCGTCAACCTTTTGGGCTGAATATCTGGGCGAAGAGTAACTGAGAAAACAATCGATCATAAGTTGCTTGCCGCTTGTTGGGTAACAATGCGAAACCTTAAGGTATTTTAAAACTACCTATTTGAAGACTGATTGTATATAGCTAGGAATATATAGATGGACAAACTTTAAAATTGCCATCGCCAGCCCAATCACAAATTTTAACAAGATCCTCCAGCCCTTTTGATGAGGCGAAAATTTAGCATCCTTTCCTCATCTCCTACGCCAGTAACATATTGCAAAAATGTTCCCTTGATTTAAATTTTCAGTACAGTAGCGGATATCAGAACCATATCTTTGATGGGATAGCGGGAGCAGTGTTATTCTGCTGTCGCCACCGACGAATACTTAGTGATAAACTTGCTGTTGCTGGCAGTCCAGCCAACGCCTCATCTTGTAGAGAACACATTCTGTCTCAATCACAATGCTCGCGGTCTCTTGTGATGACAAGGCTTTGGCTTTTATAGAAGCGAGGACAATTCTCGATTTCACTTTATTCACATCAGCGCTGTCACTTTATTCACATCAACGTTGCGAGTTTGTCCCCTGTTAAGATGCTATTTCTAATGAGTCCTCTTCAGCCATCGTCTGAAAACGCACGCTCTGCACATCTTGACTTCACATTGCCATTCTTTTCTTGATTGATCTGCATTGAGTCTGAAAATTATATACGTAGTTATCATCCACAAGCTTATTAGCTCCTCGCTGAGATTTTATATAATATGGCACTATGAAGGCTATAGAAAACTTTAAAACAGTTGAAAAGTTGACAAGTACAAAACCAACTGACTTGACAAGTACAAAATATAAAAATCAAACAATTTCGTTGGGAAGCTATGACGACCGTTTGCGAGTTGTTTGCTGGAACAGTAACTAGCATAAACTATGATATTTAAAGGATGCTAGTCAATAATTAAAGTAAATGATCACTGTTATCCCTATAAACTAAAAAATTGTCTATTTACTTAAAAAAAACTTATACCTGTTATGAGTTGTACTAGATATCAGTTGTCCTAGATCCGTCAGTTAACAGCAGCTGTAAGTTAATAGCGATGGGTTACAGTACTGACAAACTTCTTTAAACTACTCCCATCTGCCAACAGCAGAAATCCAAACATTACTCTGCCTGGGGAAAATTTCGCAAGGTTTTCATGATTTTTAAGAGATTAGCTATAAAGTAAGCGAGCCCTATTATCGTAAATGACCCGTACATTTAGGGAGCTTCCTATAACCCCTATAATCACAAATTTTCGGTTGCGAGAAAGGAAATACCAAGTTCGAATCCTCTGAACATTCTCTTAAGTCTAACGCCAACTTCACGCTTAAATTTTAAATTCCGGCAAAACCTTTACGAATATTGGCCTAAACTTAATTTATCCCAACCACAAACTATTTTCATGAAGTTAAAATTCTAAAGTAAAACATACCAAGACGCCAGTCCTGGTCAAATTTAATTTGTTTTAATGGTGAATATTGCCGTTTGATGGCATAATCATCCTTAATTTCCTCAAACCTTAGGGAGCTTGTGCAAACTTAACCGAGTGGGAGGGAGCTTGTGCAAACTTAACCGAGTGGGAGGGAGCTTGTGCAAACTTAACCGAGTGGGAGGCAAACTTAAGCTGGGAGGAGTGCAAACTTAACCGAATGGGAGGGAGCTTGTGCAAACTTAACCGAAGTGGGAGGAGCTTGTGCAAACTTAACCGAATGGGAGGAGCTTGTGCAAACTTAACCGAATGGGAGGGAGCTTGTGCAAACTTAACCGAATGGAGTGGGAGGAGCTTGTGCAAACTTAACCGAGTGGGAGGGAGCTTGTGCAAACTTAACCGAGTGGGGGAGGGCAAAGCGAGTTGTGCAAACTTAACCGAGTGGGAGGGAGCTTGTGCAAACTTAACCGAGTGGGAGGGAGCTCGTGCAAACTTAACCGAGTGGGAGGGAGCTTGTGCAAACTTAACCGAGTGGGAGGGAGCTTGTGCAAACTTAACCGAGTGGGAGGGAGCTTGTGCAAACTTAACCGAGTGGGAGGGAGCTTGTGCAAACTTAACCGAGTGGGAGGGAGCTTGTGCAAACTTAACCGAGTGGGAGGGAGCTCGTGTGGGAGGGAGCTTGTAAAACTTAACTGAGTGGGAGGGAGCTTGTGCAAACTTAACTGAGTGGGGGAGCTGGGCAAACTTAAAGTGGGGGAGCTTGTGCAAACTTAACCGAGTGGGAGGGAGCTTGTGCAAACTTAACCGAGTGGGAGGGAGCTTGTGCAAACTTAACCGAGTGGGAGGAGCTTGTGCAAACTTAACTGAGTGGGAGGAGCTTGTGCAAACTTAACTGAGTGGGAGGGAGCTTGTGCAAACTTAACCGAGTGGGTGGGAGGGAGAGCTTGTGCAAACTTAACCGAGTGGGAGGAGCTTGTGAAAAGCTTGCAAACTTAACCGAGTGGGAGGGAGCCAAGCACATTTAAACACCTAATACTTATCTGAACTTACAAGAAAACTAAGTAACAGATAAAAACTCTTACCCCCTGAAAGAAAGTGTGATTAGTTCGCATGCGCAAAACCACCCAAGACACCTGCATAGTAGGTCATACGACCTACTATGCAGAACATGGGGGCTCCCCCACCCCTCCAGGGGCGCCTCCCCAAAGGGGTGGAGGATAGGTATATACTGTTCAAAAACAGCATATACAAATTGAAATAAATTTATTACAAAAACTTAATAAAGCAAATTTAAGTCAGATTAAAGTAAATTTATCACAAAAATTAAAACAGTAAATTATGACATTAAATTTATTACAAAAATTTAAAAAGTAAATTTATGTCAGATTAAAGTAAATTTATTACAAATTAAAAAAGGAAAATACAAATTAAATTTATTACAAAAATTTAGAGAGTAGATTTAAGACAAATTAAAAAAAATTGACAAAAACAAACTAAACTTGGCGGAAAAAAATATCTCCTACATACCTGTTGCTAAAGAGAGCAGCTTTATCATGCGTGAAGCTTGATCGTTAGAACAGGAACTCAAAAGCCAAACTCGTATCAAAAACGTCCTGGAAAAGACAAAGCTTTAGAGCTGTGCGTAACTTATTCTAAATCTTGTGAATTTCGGGCGTTTACTCAGGTCAAATTATGGGGTAAACGCCCCACAGAAATGGTTATAATGACTGCCAAAGATTTGTATGAGACTTAACACGCAGCAAGATTCGAAAATCCCCAGAACAAATACAAAATTAGTAATAGTACAGTCAAGTTCCAGTTTTACCTTGCAGAAACCCGGGGTATATTACAACTTGGCCAACGAGGTGACAGTCGATGGAAATCTCAAGCACCAACTGTACTCCAAGTCTCGTGATAAACTGGCTTTTCGTAAAAATTTCACAACACGAGCAATTACGCTACAAAATAACGAGGAACTGTATACGCCACTCGCTAAAGAAAAAAGGATTTCTTAGCAAACTCCCGGTAAACGTCTACCGCCCAGAACGATGTTGCAGTCAAAGGTTCAAAGGTCCAAATGTCAGAACTCGAACGATGATGTCATTTGCCAAGGACTCTAAAGTCTTGGAACATGACCGAATGCGATCTATGGCTATCCTTGAAATCGCTAATTTTGCAAGTATTATTTTTATTTCCTACTCCCTTCTTGTACTTGTCTTTCTTGGAAGTTCAAAATGATGAATAGACTTTCCTGAACGTAACTCGTAATTTCTTTTAGGGCTCACAAAATAATTTGTAGCATAAGCCTGTCGAATATTTTTTTTCATAACTTTGATGAGGTAACTTTTAATTCACGTGGATATTTTGTCATAACAATAAATAATGAAATATTCTATATATACGTATATACATACACACATATATACAGTAGATATGCGTATGTGTACCGTATAATTGGATACACTCGCAACCAAGTACAAATGATTATTACTATAATTAAACGTACTTAGCCCTTGCATTACTGCAGGATATTTATATCGTTTTTTTTTAATTACTGAAATATCCAGGCTGCTATTTGATCTCAGTCTAGGAGTTAACTGCCTCCTTTGAGTAAGCATTGAAAATCCCTTTTTTGGGCATATTTTGTTTAAATTATTATTTCTACTGATTTTTTCGTTTTCCTTTTGTTTTGTTCATGTTATATATGTATATATATACAAATATATTCATTATATTTATATATTTATATATACATATATATATATATATATATATATATATATATATATATATATATATATATATATATATATATATATATATTATATATATATATATATATATATATATATATATATATATATATATATATATATATACATATATATGTTTAGTGTATATATATACATTATACACACATTCATAAATACATACTGGATATATATACACACTACAACAAAGGGGCTACCAACAAGTCCGGCCCTGATGCGAGGGAACATTTTAATTATAAGGTTGAGGCCTGTTTATGAATATGTATATATGTGTGAATGTATACAGTATATATATATATATATATATATATATATATATATATATATATATATATATATATATATATATATATATATATATATATATATATATATATATATATATATATATATATATATATACTCAGGCAAATTAGGCATCTAGAACGCCGGAGATTCAAGAGGAAAAGGATGGAAAACAACCATCGAAGCATCATAAATTTAATGATTTTTCGAGACATCAAGTCTCATCATCAGGGCTGTAAAATATCCAAAACTTACAAATTAAAAACAGACTCAGTAAAATGACAATTGTACAAAGGTTAAAATTAACAAGACGCTTAAGAATTTATATTAAAAGAAGGTAAAAAAGCTAAATAAAAAAATTAAATAAAACATAAAAAGCAAAGAGAATTCAAAGACTAGCACCTATCTCTAGACGGCTAAAAACTGAGTGACATTCTCCTTCTTGGAAGGCCGGACGTTAGGCTATGAACAAAACAGTGGAGGAGGCCTGAATGTTTAACGAGGGCACAAGCTGCTTAATTGTTAAAGATTCCAAAATAGAGAGAGAATAGTCATTGGGTGCTTGGGCCACGATACGGAAATCATCATTTGTAAATGAAGTTCTACATTTATTAGTGTGTTCTCTTATACTAGAGAATTCTTTGATTTTCAAAGTGCATCCCGTACGGTGGCTGACTCCGAGATGGGATCTATCCGGACTTTGAGCAATCTTTTGGTGGCTCCCACATATTTCCCAATCTTACATTTTGGGCAAGTAAAACAATAAACCACCAAAGACCGCATCAAAGTCGGGAGTTTATCTTTGTGGGAGAACAAGGAGCCCAGAGTTTTAGGATTGTTAGATATCAGTTTAATATCTAATGCCGATGGTTGTTTTCCATCCTTTTCCTCATATATATATATATATATATATATATATATATATATATATATATATATATATATATATATATATATATATATCCACACACACAAAATGCCAACAAAATTTTGTCTACAGCTGTAGACGGAAGAATCAACATTTATTAGGAATAGCGGTAAAAACTTCTTCAGAAAGAAACTGGAATATATCGACGGAAAAACTCCGCCCTCAATATGAAATTCCTCTTGAAAATACTTCGTCTTTCATAGATTTTAAATGAATGTTGCCCTTTATTAATAAACTCTATACTAATGATTTTATAATGACTTACAAAACACACACACATATGAACTGCTTTTCGTCGGCGCTTCCCTAATGTTTCTGATTTAACGGTGTCATTAAACTCTCTGCCTCCTAACTTTCTTACAAAGACAAACAACCTCCTACCCTCAGCCTAAATCAGTGTATACCACCAAAGTTCTCAAAAGTTAAACATTTTACTGCTCTTGAGGCCCTCTTCAATAGAACAAAAGACCTTACCCTCTCTGGTGCAACTGCTAGTTAAACAAAATGGAAACTGGTGCACTTCCGCGTAGTTCCAAAGTAATGTGTCAATATTTCACGTACAAAAATTTGAATCTTTTTTTTTTCGGGTAATGATCATGAAACCTTAACAACAGGAAAAGCAAGGAAATTCACGAAGACATGTAGGGTAAAATGATGACGAATTTTAAACAAGAAAGACTAAGGAAATCATAGGAAATTTATATTAAATGGTACATCAGACGACGAGGATTGCCCGAAAGATGATTTCCTGCTGGATTTAATGAGAACAGAAGTTAAAACTAATAAAACACTACGGACTTAAAATACTGGAAAGGTAATATAGGCCAAGCATCTTTGCATCCCAGTCTCTTTTCCAAGAATTTTAGTTACTCAAGAGGATACAAACATCTTCTAAAATGAACATCCAGAAGAATTTTTGATATGGAGGACACGCAGTTGGTTCAACATCTGCAAAGGTTAGTCTGACGTGCTGTCCTTTCCAGGAAATGTTCCAAATAAAGGAATTACTGACAGCCTGAAGGAAAGCTTTATAACAACAGTGACAAAAGTAACTGATGGCCTGTCATGCCGGTATTCAAGGCATATCTCTTTCTAAATGTTTGCCAAACCTTAATTTACACATCGATTAGTATACTACTTTTCTTTGGTCTCATATGAAACTACTACATGCAATATATATATATATATATATATATATATATATATATATATATATATATATATATATATATATATATATATATATATATATATATAAATATAAAAATGTATATATATATATATATATATATATATATATATATATATATATATATATATATATATATATACACACACACATTCTATTTGGGCTCGTCGGTGGTACCACATACAATATCTCCAAGAATGATTTCATGCCCGTTAGAGAGCAGCAAAATTATCATAAAGAAAAATTATATCCGTAATGCACCAGCAATCCTCGCAACTCAGCCTGTAGTAATCATACCTTTAATCAAGCTCATAGGAAGCGAACAGTGAGGCATGGATTGGTATTAGGCCTATTTTTTTTATAGGCATAATACCAATCCATGCCTCACTTACCCTTGAAAATGAACTCCAACTGTCAGTTTTTTACTATATTCCACTTTTCTTTTGTATGTTTATATCCTTAAAAATTAGTTAGTTTTTTTTTTTTAAGAGAAAACGTTCTGTTCTTACCTTTTCAGAATTAGAGTAATTTTCTTATTTATACTTGTTCAAAGACAAGAAATCTCCTTATGATAAAAACTGTGGAAGTGTTTTCATCCAGTCTTGAAAAACCAACGGTTATATTCATATGAACATGAGTAATGCATTTATTCTGATACCCAATACTTTAAAACATATAGATATACTAAACTTTATAGTGTGGCAAATTGATTGAATTATGCAAACCTACCGTTCGCTAAGAACCTTCAAAAAGTACCATAATTATAGGTGTTAAAAAAGTGTACAATACCAAAATGCACAACCGGACTTACCATTATAAGGGTGTGGCTGGGAACTGTAGAGGACTTGAAAGGAATACTTAAAGATGATGAGAGAGAGAGAGAGAGAGAGAGAGAGAGAGAGAGAGAGAGAGAGAGAGAGAGAGAGAGAGAGAGAGAGAGAGAGAGAGAGAGAGAGAGGTGAATAATAGGCAGTTAGGCAAAGTATAATGGTGTGGAAGTAATTTGATTGTTTAAGGAGGGCTACAGTTTCTTGATGTAAAAAGATTCTAAGAGAGGAAGTGAAAATCAATTGTGGTTTGAGGAAGTATTTTGAAAATATTGTAAAAAATTTTGTTTTACAAGGATTTGAATGGTTTCGTATGGCTGAAAAATCTTTTTATTTTACAACGCCAGTGCGATGATTGAAACCACTGAGAACCGATACAGACTTTCAGTACACATCGAGTTGATCCGGCATAATTTCCAAAATTACAATTTAGTCACCTATATCTGTAAACAACAAAAGACTAAGGCAGTTCCTGGAGGGTGTATTTGAACCTCAAAAGTCTGCCTAAAATTCAAGAATGTTTGAATACAAACTTAAAGTTAACATAAGGGCGCACAGTGCTCAGAGCTGTGGTGCGATCAAGTCTAAATTTAAAAAAAAATAACATGCTTTCATTAAAATGCACTAAAAAATAAAAAAATTTTTTTGAGATACACCAGGATTTTCTTACAATTAATCATGTCTACAAAAATAAAAGGAAATGCTACAAGAAATAACAAAATATATTTCTTGTCTTGTAGCATTTCCTTCCATGTTTGGGGCCCAAGCTTTCATTTCTGTAGACATGATTAATTCTAAAAAAAATCCTGGTGTATCTCAAAAAAGTAATCTTTACTTTTTATTGCATTTTAATACAAGCATCTTTAATTTTTTTATTTTATAACTTTTAGTTTTGTCAGACATTGTAACCGATTTATGATTATAGTTAACGAAATTGATATCCGTTTACGGGGGAGGGGGAGGGAAGGGGGAGGGGAAAGAAGGGAAGATGGAAGGGGAGGAGTAGGAAGGTGAGAGGAAGGTGAAATGGGAGGGTGGGGAGGGAAGATGGAAGGTGGGAGAGGGGAGGGGAGGAAGGAGGAGACGGGGAAGGTGAGGGGAGGGAGGAAAATGGGAAGGGGATGGATGGGGAAAGAGGAGGGGAGGGTTGGCGTAGAAAGGGGTAGGGAGGGAAAGGGAAGAGGGAAGGGGAGGAAAGGAGAAGGGAACGGGGAGGGGAAGGTGGCAGGGGGAGGGGGAAGTGGGAGGGGAGGAGGAAGTGGAGAGGGATGGAAGAGGGAAGGGGAAGACAGCTAAATTAACACTTGATCGTGTGCTCCGGAATGGGGAGGGGAAAAGGGGTGGGAATGGGGAGGGGAAAGGGGGTGGAATGGGAAGGGGGAGGGTAAGGGGGAATGGGGAGGGAAGGGGGAGGGGGAAGAGGAGGGAGGTAGGGGAAGGATGGTGGAGGGGGAGGGAAGAGGGAAGGGGAGGGGGAGGACACAACTAAATTAACACCTGATCATGTACTCCGGTAGGGGAGGGGAATGGAAGCGGGAAGGAGAAGGGGATGGAAGAAGGAAGGGAAGGAGGACACAGCTAAATTAACGCTTGATCGAATGCTCTGGAAGGGGGGGGAGGGGAGGGAAGAGGAGGGGATGGAAGAAGGAAAGCGAGGGGAGGACACAGTTAAATTAACACTTGATTGAATGCTCTGGAAGGGGGAGGGGGAGGGGGAAGGGAGAGGGATGAGGAGGGAGGGGAGGGGGAGGGAAGATGGAAAGGGAGGGGAGGATACAGCTAAATTAACACTTGATCGTGTGCTCCAAAGGGGAAGGGAGGGGGGGAGGGGAGAGGTAGGAGGATGGAAGAGCTAAGGGGAGGGGATGGAAGAGGGAAGGAGAGGGGGAGGGCACAGCTAAATTAACACTTGATCGTGTGCTCCAGAAAGGGAGGGGGAGGACACAGCTAAATTAACTCTTGATCGTGTACTTTGGAAGAGGGAGGGGGGGGAGGGGAAGGGGATGGGCAGGGGAAATGGATGGAAGAGGGAAGGGGAGGACACAGCTAACACCTGATCGTGTGCTGGGGAGGTAGAGGTGAGGGGAGGGGGAAGGGGAGGGGGATGGAGGAGGGAAGGGGAAGGGGTTATATCGAGTCAAAGAAGTTGTGAAAAATCCGAAGTTTCATACAAATTCTGAGATACTGGGAGAGGTCACTGTACGGTCACTAGAGGTCACTGCTGACCTTCTGATCATGTAAGGTTGTATTGTCACCGAGATTGAGCAACCATGCAAAATTTCTAGTCCATCGGACGAAGGGAACATGTCGAAAATTGAGTTACAAGATTTGACCCAAACATGCAGACAGATAGACAGACGCAGGAGTCAAGTTAAATAAAAGCATGTAATAAGATATGCATTTTTTGGGTGCGTCCATACTACAGTAAAACATTTCAAAAGAACTCGGCGGCCAATATGAAGCACTGGTTAGAAATACTAGCAAATCATTCACTTCATTTCAACCTGTTTGTGATCTCTGCGATAAGTTACCGACGTGCGTTCATGACGTGTTTTACTGTAGCGTTAACGCACCTTTACAAATATTAATGACATACCCATTAATTTCTTCAGAAATTGCGGAACGGCTGATAAATATTGTTTAAAACCTTGAGTTTTTAAACATCTGTTTTTAAGAAATGAAATTTCACTGTGGAAATTGTCATAAAGCATACATACACTCAATAAAAATGAATTCTTAACCGAATTGATCATTAATATCTTGGAACCACTACTAAAAAGTTAGGACCCAAACCAACGTACGTCTTTTTTCTAAAAATACCAGCGAAGAATCTCCCACCAGAACGTATAATACCGATGTTCAGAAAAAATAACTGACCATCTTATTCTACTTCAACAGTGAACGCTAGATTTTGAGAAATGTATTGACGTACCCTCATAAAATGATAATAATAAGCCGAACGAAAACAATAAGACTGACTCCTTGAAGGCCTGATAATAAGGAACAGAAAAAATCATTTGGCAAAGGTAATAAACTTTCTGGAGGTTGATGGCACTTACTTGATCATTAACTTCAAAAACACAAACTGATGGATCTGCTGCAAATTTCGCAATGGGTGATCCTATCTCTCCAACTTTTGCAATAGACAATCATGTCTCCAACTTTTTCAGTGGAGAAGTCTGTGTCCGCAACTTTCACCACCATTGTTAGGCCCCACTATGAATCCAGTGGTGAGCAAACTGCCCATCTAAATTCGAACCTGTAACTTATCGAATGTGCTTGGATGACTTTACTGTACTGCATTTTCGAGAAAAACAAATAGCAAAGTTTTATGCTTGGACTCACAGCATTCAAAAAGCAATACGAAGTTACTTTTCCTTGAAAATCGTTTCCACGTTAGCTTTCTGTAAAAGATGTTGATCATTTATATTCAAAAGTGAACGGCGTGTTAATCGGTTTTTAACTTCTGAGGTACAAAGCATCATAAGAGTTATATATTTTATTTGAATTTTAACAAAGTAGTACTTTCTTGTGAGTAATATTGTTTATGAAAAACGATCCCTTCTGAGTCAGAACCACATAATACGAATTTCCCTTTTGAGTCAACACCACATAATATTACGAATTTCCTTTCTGAGTCACACCACATAGTAATACGAATTACCCTTCTGAGTCAGAACCACATAATAATACGAATTTCCCTTCTGAGTCAGAACCACATAATAATACGAATTTCCTTTCTGGGTCAGAACCACATAATAGTACGGATTTCCCTTCTGAATCAGAACCTCATAATAATACGAATTTCCTTTCTGAGTCACCACCACATATCAATACGAATTTCCTTCTGAGTTACCACCACATATTAATACGAATCTCCCATCTGAGTCAGAACCACATACAAATACGAATTTCCATTTTGCGCACAATGTAACCGAAAGAACCACAGTATTCCAGATTCCCTGATCACGATAATAGGCCCATAGGAAGGACTGGCTTGCCTCTCTGTGTAACCAAAATTTACTGCGATTATTGCTATTCTACAGAATTTTTACGATTACATATTAAGAAAATCTTTGCAATTTTCTCAGTCTTTCTACTTGCTCGATATCTTTTATGTGGACGAACAGTGTTTTTTAAATGTTCAGGAAATCCCGTCTTGGAAAGGTAGTAGACATAATTTTCTTTTCAAGAACAGAAGCATTGCCGGGTAAAATTAGGACCATTTTAATACCATCGAATTTTAAATTATTGAGACTGAGTCATTTTAATACTGTAACATTAGTTGAAATGAAAATCGAGGTTTTTAACGATTTTAGGTTAGTAGGCCTAGGAGAGCTGTTAATCAGCTCAGTGGTCTGGTAAAACTAAGCTATACTTACTTAAATCTTTTAATCTATATTGTTCACTTATACATAAAAATGGGAATTCATATGATTTTTTTTTGTAAAGGGCGCATTAATAAATTCCTTCTTTTTTATGCAAACAACTGTGAATGAAAATGCTGTCTTTTAATTTATCTGATTTTGAAAGGCAAGTTACCTTTATCTCGGAAATACTTGTGAAAGTCCATCTACGATTCTCGGAGCATTAAGCTTAACTAAATAAGAACAACAGCACTATTTACACTGATGTCTGCATTTCGTTATACACACTTATGTACGAGAGTTCATTCACTGTGCTGTTTCCTCTTTGGATTTAGGAGCGAAAAAGGTTGTTACTCGATATTTCTGAAACGGAATCTGGGTTAGTAGTACCTTGCACTGTCGGCGGTTTTGGTTTCATAACACGTACTTCCATCTAATAATAATATAATTTTGATGACAGTAGAGGATAACACGCCCTATATATTAGTCATCATGGAAATACTAACAATCTTTTATTCTTTCATGACAAAATAGGACGCTTTGTTAAAAGCGCTTGTGCCTGACACTGTACCCACGTCCATGGTACGGCACTTTTGACATAATCTCATTACAGTAATAGAGTTCATGGACACAGCGCATTTACGCCAACCCAGTTATGTTGCCTTTTAATGTGTGTAATAACAATAAAGACAAAGCTTTTGTAGTTCGAAGTTTAAGCCGTGAAAATTGGATATTCGTGAATGTTATTTCGCCTAGGTATGACTTCATGTTTTTTCACAATTTTTTTTTGTGAAATCTTTAATTTTGATGAGTAACCTTTTTTTGCTCCAATGGGAAAATATTTTTTGCTAAATATGATTTAATGCTGGTTTTATATGCATGCAAAGAGTAAAAGTGACTACACCAGGACCAAAAGTGTAGTTAATGTGCTGCCCACGCTCCACTGCTGCACTGTCATTTAGTTGCCAAGGTCGGCAATCATCATGGAACTCTCTTACTACCATGTGGCCGTGAGTCACCAACATTACCTGAACCACATGATCTGGGTTATGATATTTTCACATAAATTTTACTTATTTTATGTACTTTTTATTTAAATTCACATATTGAGTTCCATAACAAGCTAGCCAAACCAGCTAACCATTCTGGTTTGTCCTGTTCACTATATACAAAAATTATATTTGGATTCATAGAAAAATTCCAAGTCAACTAAAATGTGAAGATATGATGCAATTTGGTGTCACTTTTGCTCTACTAATGGACAGTACCTCAACTTTTGATTCAGTGCAGTTCCAGAGTTGGTGCTAGGAATAAGGCATGGCAAACCTAACAGGAGCATCATATTTTTCTGCAGCCAACATATTTGCCTAACTACTGAGGTGCTCAACAAATCCATACTAACCCTGAAAGGAGAAATACAGAAATTCCCCATCCGGTACTGGTGCTCACTTTAAGATTTGGGATACTCACCAAACTCTTCAAGTGGAAAAAAAATCTTATATAAAATTCATACTTTTCCTTTTGCTGACAAATCATCCATAAAGAAAATAAGGTAAGTCCCCACTGACAAAATACAACCACTGAATTGTCATCACTTCGAAACCTTTTATTGCAATGTTATACCTTTACACATTCAAGCAGAGTCACTCTTACAACAGGGCCATCATCTTCAGTACTTTTGCACAGGAAGCTGAATCTAGGGCAGTCATCAAGTTCTTGGCCAAAGGACAATGTGCTACTGACAGTTTCCATAGGCAGCTCAGTCTCTCTCTTTGCAGAATAAAATAACATTTTGCAGACTTGAAAATACCACTCTCCAAATTGTAAAACTAATTAATGCAGTCGATTTCAATTTATATATACATATACATATATATATATATATATATATATATATATATATATATATATATATATATATATACATATAATTTATAATATATAAATATAATATATACTTGTGTATGTATTTCAAACTTAGTATTCAGCTACAATGGAGATGGGTTAATCTCTATTCTAACTGCAGTTCCTGAATTTGATAGGAATATGAAAAGCAGATGACTGAGCATAGTAAGTCACTGCCATCTTAGTTCCAACTCAAGGAGGCATAGCCCAAATCCTAGTAAGGGTAAGCGCAGTGATCATAATATATAAATCCCTTTGGTTGTAAGTTGCTCCTAAAGTGGATTCGATATCAGTGGGATATTAGCAACAAACTATCATGTATACATACAGCTACGTGACACAAACTTAGAATTCATCTATCAAGGTGGAGAAGGAATGATTTCAATTATAAATCCCTAACTGAAATTGACATATATATATACAGTATATATATATATATATATATATATATATATATATATATATATATATATATATATATATATATATATATATATATATATATATATATATATATATATATATATATATATATATATATATATGGTTGAAATCGGACTCGTAGAGGTCTGTCGGGTTCAATCTTGAAGATCAGAGAGGCAGACACTTTCTATCCGTGTAGACATCCGGGATTATATATGTAATCAAATAGGTTTGCTTAAAAAGCAAATGGATTTACAGACTAAATACACACACAAAACAAAGCCATACAACATTCTAAAAACATAACAAAATCTCACACGTCTTTATATATAACTCGCTTTGGGAAGAAAGGGCGTTGGGTCTGTTATGATACATGAAACATACGTGGGTCTAATATTTCAGGCAGGGCAGCCGATCGAGACCACAGGTCTACCCAAAGCCAAATCAAAAGTCCTTCAAAAGAAGGCATCGTTATTTATACAAAAATGGGAATAAAAGCACGTTAAAAGAAAAAAGAAGAAAAGAATATATATATATATATATATATATATATATATATATATATATATATATATATATATATATATGTTGAAATCAACTCTGTCTTTCTTGAAGATCGAGTACAGTAAGTCACTGTCATTCCAGTCCAACCCCAAAAAGGCTTAATTTACTCTTGATCATTGTAGGAACATTTATTATAATCCTTTTAGTGTGAAACGTTCCTGTGTTAATCAATGGGGGATTTGAACCATAGCATTTATATAAAAATATATATATACCAAACATTATATGATTCGAGTATATCTATATAATGGATATATATATATCTCTTATAAGCTACAAATGTCATCTAACACCAATTTTACTCAACCTCAAAATTGATGGAAAAAGGGGAATTTATAATCAAACAATAATTGTTGCTCAATTTTGTGAATCACTGAAAAAATGTCACCAAACATTCGGTGATTCAAAAAGTCCTCTGGGAATGGATATATATCTCTTATAGGCTAAATCCCCTTGGGGTATGTTACTCCTAGGTTGAGTGGAATTACGAGTAATATCAAACAATATTTGTTGCTCAATGTTTGTGAATACGAAAAATGTCCCGGTGTATGTGACAAAAATTGTATATATATATATATATATATATATATATATATATATATATATATATATATATATATATATATATATATATACACATACTGTGTATATATATATATATATATATATATATATATATATATATATATATATATATAATATATATATATATGTGTGTGTGTGTGTGTGTGTGTGTGTGTGTGTGTGTGGACTGGTCATCTCGGACACAAGGCAAACCTGCCGATGAGACGGCCTTTACATGGGCCAGCAGGACACCGCGGAGAAAGAAAAGAAAGCCAAGATGTTGCTTATGAAGCTAATGAACCCTAACCGAGAGAAATCTATGGAAGATTGCCTTTAATGAGGGTATCGTGAAGATTTTAATGATGGTGTAATGAAGATTTTAATGACGGTATAATGAAGATTTTAATGACGGTATAATGGAAGCTCATTAAAAGCAAACAAAACCATACGATCTACTACTGGAATTCAAATTGTCTGAGATGTCATCATGACAGCCAATGCTGGTATAAAAGTTTTTTCATCGATAACAGTTTAGAACAATAACCTCTCCATAAGCCATGTTTTACTGCAGCCATTTGTTACGGAATCCTTTTACTACAACCAGTCCTTTGCAATCCTGATTTCTCCAAGGTGCCCTTTCTCATCAGTGCAAACGGTATTAACCCGGTACGTATCCAACTCCGAAGTGCTAGTACTAAATATGGCAGAGGCTCCTTGGGACGCCGTGTTTAGTACTAGCCCCTCGGATCAAAGTAGACGGTTAAGAGGGAGGCAAAGAATCAGATGGAGCGATGAAACAGAGGATTTGGAAAGAAGGTTTATTGGAGGTCGATGCTTTCAAAAGACTGGTTGGAGAAGGTGCACTGAGGCTCAGGGATAGTGGTGGGAATGAAGAGAAAATCAATACAAAATCTGAACTTTCAAATATACCTCATTCAGGTAAATCCCGACTTTCAATATACATACATACATTATATATATATATATACATACATACATACATATACATACATACATACATACATACATACATACATACATACAAACATATATATATATATATATATATATATATATATATATATATATATATATATATATAACAGTAGTGAAGTTTAAAAAGGTATAACTGTACGTGTAGCCTATATACCATAAGTGACACATTTCATTACAAGTAAACTGTATTTAGTGACTGGAACAAGTAACTCATCATATATATAATATATATATATATATATATATATATATATATATATATATATATATATATATATATATATATATATATATATATATATATATATATATATTACAACACGTAGCTTGTCTCCTGCAAGAGACACTGTAATCCAGAAAATCCCTTACACTACACGAAAGTTAAAATACGTACCGTAAATTTCAATTCGACATCGCTTCTTTTTTTTTTTTTTTTTAAGCTTTTCACCCCATTTTAAACCAGCTCCATAAGCCGATAGTTTAGTGCGATTTCGTTTCATATGATAAATGGAACATACGAGTAACTTAGTTTTACCTGTATCTATGAAGAGGAAAATGGCTAACTGTCAGCTTTTTCCTGAAGTGTAAACACAAACGAAATGGTAACACGACAAAAGTGAGAGCTAATTACAGTAAAAGGTATTACTTTCATGGCTTGAGCTGGCCTCTGTATTTTTTGCATTCTGGTACGGAATTACGATAATTGCTGTGATGTTATGCTGACGTTTCTCCACAATTCGCCTTACTTCTTATGCTTTGTATTTTTCTTCCGCATAAATATGTCCATTAACGAGATAAGAAGAGTCCAGATATGAAGTTCTTTCTGAGCGGTATTTGCACAGGAAGTTTTCCTTGACAAAATGATGAATTATGTTGGCTCGTCTGCTGCTCCTAATGAATTGTTGTCTGATGAGGCGACCAGGGGATTCCAAGAACCTTTGGGCATTGTTAAGCGTTGGGTTTCGTGCACAGTTACTGCCATATAATATTAATGTATGACCGAACCTTCATTTTAATGACTTTATATGGGAGAAGTATCGTGCCAGGGATAATACATTCAAATATAGTTGTCTGTGCTGCTTTCCAAGGAATGAAATCAGTAACATGGCCTGAAGCGTGTATACAACCACCAGATGGAATTTTACGGAACAATTCGAACTTTAACTGTATCCTAAGAGCTTGCTTACGAATTTGTTTCTTAGCATTGCCTGTTCTGGAGAGATTGTAATGTTAAATGATAAAATTATTAAAGGTTATGAATATGAATCACTAAATTAATTCGTTAGGAGTCTATACAAAAAAATTTAAGAAAAAGTCTCATCTAGAGTTTCACGAAGGTCCTTGAATATTTTATCATAAAATAGACAGGTCGTTGAAGATCAATGAAACGAATTATAATATATATATATATATATATATATATATATATATATACACATACACATATACATATACATATATATATACACATATATATAATACATATACACACACACACATATATATATATATATATATATATATATATATATATATATATATATATATATATATATAATATGTTATATATATATGACCAATACTTATAAATATAATTCCCTTTATACTATTTATATATAGCATATATATTGGATATTAAATACATATTGTAGTGCAATGTTTGTGAATATAAAAATGTTCACCTTTGACCAAAATTATATATAAATATAATTATATTTATATATATATTTTATAGCAGATATAATTGGATATTAAATATATATTTATATGCAATGTTTATGAATATAAAAATGTCATATATTTGATAAAATTATATATATATATATATATATATATATATATATATATATATATATATATATATATATATATATATATAATAGAAATCTAGAGTCTTTGGATACGTTCAAAGTGCCTATGCTGCCCTAAATTTTCCCCTTCTAAAACACGCTTTTATTAAAATGTACTAAAAAGTAAAAAATAATTTTTTGAGACACACCAGGATTTTCTTACAATTAATCTTGTCCATAAAAATAAAAGCGTGGGCGCCAAACATGGAAGGAAATGCTTCAGGAAATAAATGAAAATATATTCATTTTCCTGAAGCATTTCCTTCCATGTTTGGCGCCCGCGCTTTTATTTTCTAGACATGATTAATTGTAAGAAAATCCTGGTGTGTCTCAAAAAAATATTTTTTACATTTTAGTACATTTTAATAAAAGCGTGTCTTAATCATTTTTATATTTTTTTATTTTATACATTATTTTTAGTAAATTGTAACCGATTTATGATTGTAGCTAACGAAATTGAACGTGATATCCTGTCGAGCCAAAGAAGATCTGAAAAATCCGTTGAGTTACTAACTTGTTCTACCAAGTCAAAGAAGGTATGAAAAATCCGAAGATTTTCATCCAAACCCTGAGATACTGGGAGAGGTCACTGTACGGTCACTGCTGACCTACTGATCATGTAAGGTTGTACTGTTACCAGGATCTTGTATCCATGCAAAATCTCTAGTTCATCATACGAAGGGAACAGGTCAAAAGTTGAATTACAAGTTATGACCCAAACAGACAAGCGCAGAAGTCAAGTTAAATAAAAGCATGAAAAAAAGGTCACGTGGAAGCGAAATCTTTCACTTGGAGAAAATATTTAGACAGGAAACAGGAGCTAGTCAATGTTGTTTCAACAGAAAAACCAGTTGAACAGGAGTCTAGTGACTCAAATTTGAAAGGTACATCACGAACGAAACAACTTTTACCGTCAGAACTAAAATGAACGCCATAAAATAAAGGTTTTGAGGGTTACCTGGTATCGGTATGATATTTGCGAATGATTTGTCTATTGTAAATTAAACTGCCATTTTCCCTATTTTGACTGATCGGTATAGGGGCGACCACGAGCACAGGCCTATATTAGATATCAACGAATCTATTCGGTTGTGACAAGGTCTCAGGTTAAATAGATTGACCTCGCCGATGTAGAACTTCGCGCAGATATAATTAATGGACAAAGGAATGACTGAGGGACTAACCCTAATGATATTATTTATTTTCCAGGATGTAAAATGGAATCTTCGGGCTTTTAAACAGGCCCAACACAAGGAATTTGGACATGTTGATATTAGTAATTATGATGACGATTTACCTAAATTTGTATTTCGTGAAGTAGATGGGCTACTCTACAGGGTTAGCAGGTCAGCAAATGCACCTGATGACCAGGTAGACGTAAACCAGCAATTAGTCATTCCTAAGAAATATAGGAATAGGGTTATGTTCTTAGCTCATGAATGCAATCTTGCGGGACACTTCGGGGTCCGCAAACTTTTCAGAAAATAACACGGTATTTCTTTTGGCCCCGAATGCGTTCTCACATAAAACTTTATGTACTTTCATGAAGGGTTTGTCAATTTACAAGGAAACCTAATCAAAAGATACCGAGAGCCTCCCTCATCCCGATACCGTCAGTTGGGAAGCCTTTTAGGGAGGAGGTCATAGACATAGATGTTGTGGGAACTCTCCTGCGGATGCGCGGGGAAATGAATACTTACTAGCTATAACTGATAGAATGACTCGCTTTCTTAGGCTGTTCCACTGAGAGATATTCGTGGCGAAGAAGTCTTGGGGGCTTTGATTGGTTTCTTCACAAAGTTTGGCGTACCAAAGAAGTTGCGGTCCGATTGTGGAACTAATTTTACGAGCCGTTCCTTTAAGAAGAAAAAGAGTGAATTAGGCATTTGTCACGTGACTTCTTCTCCTTATCACACGGAAAGTGAAGGCCAGGTGGAGCGATTTCACCAGACCTTGAAATCCTTATTGAAAAAGTTTTGAATTAAAACTGGGAAGTAATGGGATAAGGAGGTCCCATTCACTTCATTTGCTATTCGTTCTGTACCAAACGAGGCTTTGGGTTTCTCTCCTTTGGAGCTTGTTTTTTGGCCGTAGTATACATGGTCCTTTGGAGGTGCTGAAGGAGTATTGAGAAGGAAAGACTCCTGAAGCCAACGTTTTGGAAAAATTATGGTTATCAGCAGATTCTGCAAAAAGCTTGGGATTTTGTAAAGGAAAATTTATGTAAATACCCGGTAGTTATGAAAACCAAATATAATGTTGGTACTCAAAAGCGATCTTTCAATCCTGAGGATAGGGTTTTGGTGCTGTTGCCCACACCAGGTAATCCACTAAGGGCACAGTTTTCGGAACCTTAGAAAGTCCTTAAAAAGAGTAATGATGTAAATTATCTGACCGAAACTCCTGGTACAAGACGTAAAACAAGAATATGTCATATTAATATGATGAAACCACTTATAAATAGAGATTTAGATGATTTAGAAGTTGTAGAGACGGACCTTGTTTCTTTCATTAGTGTAGAAGTCGGTACTGTATTTAGTGCTCACTAAGTTATCTGTCACTCCCGATACTCTGTGTAGTAATTCAGAAATTTTAAAGAATATACCTTTTAAATTTCAGCACCTTGATGAGGAAACATGAGTAAATACAAGGATTTGTTCCAAGACACATCAGACAGGACTACGGTCCTGGAGCACGACGTCGACATCGAGATGCTAAACCTATTAAGCAATGTCCTTACAGACTTAATCCCATAAAGAGGGGCATTGTTAAAGAAGAGGTAAAGTTAATGTTGAAAAATTACTCTATTGTACTCTGTTGTAATCCGTGTAGCTTTCCTGCTGTGCTAGTCATAAGAGGGGATGGTCAACATCGCCTCTGCTCTGGCTACAGGAAGGCAAATGCTCTCACTAAAACTTAATCCTTTCCTTTGCCCAGGGTAGAAGATTGTATTGACAGTCTGCCAAATTTACTACGATATTACATTTATTGTAAGGGTATTGGCAGTTCGCTCTTTCACCTCGGCCAAGGCAGATTTCAGCCTATGTGAAGAATACGGCCGCCACCTTCCAAAGGCTGATGAATTTCATAACCGAAGACTTAGAAGACTTTGTTGTCTATATAGTCTATCTATATAGACTACTTAGTAGTATTTAGTGACGACTGAGAAACAAGCATTAAAAGATTACAGGCTTTATTAAAAGTATTATGAGAGGCTTGTCTGGTAGTCAATTTAAGAAAGCGAGATTTTGCTCAAGCAACAGTTGTTTACCTCGGGCACGAAGTGGGCCTTGCCGCCTGGGCAATATCGCTCCTAAAAAGGCAAACCTAGAGGCTGTGTCAAACTTTCCGGCTCCCCGTAATAGGAGAGAAATTAGGTGTTATATGGGAATGGTCGATTCATTCGGAACTTTTCTGACATTGCTGTTCTCCTTACGAAAAAATACGAGAAATTTATTTGGACTGATGAATGTCAGTCGGCTTTCGATAAGCTGAAAGCCACCCTACTTGGTTATCCCTCATGACGTTCCCCGAACTTTGACATTCCTTTCAAGATAGGTGCAGACACAAGTGATACTGGACTCGGGGTTGTACTCCTGCAAAAAGACCACAACGGCAACCTTCTCCCCGTTGCGTGCTTACTTCTCGAGGAAACTGACGCCGGCGGAGAAGACATATTCTACGACTGAAAAAGAAGCCCTGTGCCTAGTAAAGGCCATTAATCACTAGGCTGTTTGTTTGAGTTCTACTCCATATCCCATCATAGTTTACACCAGTCATAATCGCTTGGTGTTTATCCAGAGGTTTAAAGACAAAAATATAAGGATTTTAAGGTGGAGCCTTTCTTTACAAGAATTTGACTTAAAAGTAAAGTATGTACCAGGGAGGGATATTTTAATTCCTGATGTCTTGCTTCGTTCATTCGAGAAAGAATGAACTCTAATTTTGACTTGATACTAATGGTAATTTCTTTACAGGATTTGCATTTATTAATTATAAATCAGTAGAGTAAAATGCGTCTTTTTTTGAATGATTAACTTTAACTTAAAAAAAAAATAATAAATGATTTTCATTGTTGTTGTTGGGAGGTGTAATGGAAGCAACGTAAATTTGTTTTCTTGTAGATCCATTATTTAGCGTAAAGTATTTTTTTTTTTTTAGTTTTAGAGAGTTCTGTTTATTTATTTCTTTATTTTTTTTATATCGCTGACTCTTGAAGAATGTACTTAGGTCTTTCACCTCCCCTAAGCTGCGGTTGTGTTTTAATGGATACAGCACCCATGTAAGAATGGTTCTTGCTTTCATGCTTGTTGGTGTTGGTCTGGTAGTTTGTCGCCCGCTGTCGTCTCTTCCCGCAAGTGTTATGGAGTTTTTGGGTGTCGCCTCCTGTTTAGCGTACCAGCGGTCCCGCTTCTGAAAGCAGATTCTCTAGCATTTACTTTTGCGACCCTCTTGGCCCCTCTCTTATGGTGGCGCATGGTGGTGGTGTCAAATCCTTTGCCACCTTGTGAGCCGAGTGCTGTGTCGGAGCCCACCTTTACTGACTGCGTTTGTTGGTGGACCCCTTACATCAAATATCTCTCCTGGACCCTGCCGAACGTCCTGTTGGGTGCTGGTACACCTTCATCTGCCCCCGCCTTCAGTCTGCTGGCGTCCTGGTACCGTTACGGGGCCTCCCAGAGCCCAAGAAAAGAGTAAGACTGTAAGGACGGGATTGAGTGACATACTGGCTGGGTGTTGACTGGTTTATTGGTGGTTCCTTACTGAATGAATGTACATTGTTGCTGTTGTTTTAGATTTAGCTGGCCTTGTGCCAGCACGGGCTCTTGCTCCTAGAGCAGCCCGTAAGTGAATGTACAGAATCTTCGAAGTTGTTATTGGCTGGTGCGAGCCGCAAAGTAGCATCTACGCACAGACAGGGCAAAACAGAGGTAATGTTTCAGACATCTGTGTTTGTCGGCAGACAAACAGATGGTGATTGTGAGAGACATAATAAACGTACATTGATAAAACATATGTCAATGGAAAGGCCAGGAAATTCCACATATGGCCAACTGCATGAGATTCGAGACAGATTAATGAATACAATGCAGCAGCATAATATATGTGAAATGGCGAGACGTTTGGCGTCTTCACAAACAGAAACATACACAAAGCATGTTATTTTGTAATTGTCTCTGTAATAGTTTTTATTAGGTTCAAGAATTTAAGAATATTTCTTATGCTGATTCTCCTCCTATCGTGTGTTAACGTAATTTACGCTCAGGTGTAATTGTTGATTTCCCACTTTTTACTTATTCCTGTCCAAAATCTTTTGAGTTATAGTTAGCTAGGCGAATGGTGGTTTTGTCTACGTAATGTTTTTGCGAGAGTGTCTTTTCCTCCCTCGTTCCAGTTTTAAAGTGATTATTGTAGTAAATTTTTTTTTTCGCCTAGCATATTCTTTACCTCGTTTTTTTTTAGATTTTGCCTAGAATTGTTTATTTTTTTCTGAGAGAGGGTCCTACCGATTATCATGCTGGTGCGGATGAATATTCGGAAAAAAACAAGAAGTACCAAGAACCCAATAAGATCTAGGGTTCATTACATATTTTGGCGCCCTTGTCACGATCCTGCCGTTAGAATAAACATTCTTCGGGTTGTCTCGAAAAGGAGTGAGAAAGGGGTATTAGGAATGTTATTTGGTTAGTTGAGAATTGTTCCTTGCATTTCTTTGATTTCTCTCTCTCTCTCATTATTTGTTAGTTATGCCTCTCCTTGAGTTGCAGCTCAATTCGTCTGTAATCCTAATGGGGAAAACAATATATCTGACTTAAAGAGGGACGAATTGCGATGCTTGGCTGAAATCTTTAGCTTCGGTTCACCTACAGAAATTTGGAAGGGTCAATTTTTGAAGATAGTTTTGTAGAATGCCAAGACTTGTACGACGCCATGGTACAAAATGCTGTTCCCGAGAAAGAATAAGTAAAAAATGCACCGAAGTTTCTACGGCGCAATCGAGTTTTCTGCACAGCGTATAATGCTGTATGAAACTCTCGATGTACTGCAGTATGAAACTCTAAGCCACAACCGGGCAGAGCTCAGTTGCTCCCCAGATGCGGTCATGTGAAAATGCGTCGGCGGCCGACACCTCTAGCGATGCCAGACGCACGATCCATGGCTAACCTTAACCTTAAATCAAATAAAAACTACTGAGGCTGGAGTAGTTTTTAAGATCTTAGGACGGACAGACAAATAGCCATCTTAACAGTTTACTTTTACAGAAAACTAAAAAGGGAGCGTCCCTAAATATATGGAAAAATAATGATGAAGAGAATAATGATTAGGGAGTAAGTTCAGCTCAACATGCTTGGCGAGCAATCAGGAATTAAGGAATTCCGAGTTAAAGGCTTCACAGCTTCAAGCCAAAGAGAGGGAGAAAGAACGAGAGCGTGAAATAAAATTGCAACTGTTTAAGAACAGAAATATATACTGTAATAATGATAATTATGATACTGGAAGTCTCTGTAGAAAGTTTCTCATATAATTTAACGGTGTGATTATTGAATCTCCGACAGTGAACGCATTGTTTGAGAGCTTTTTTGACAACGGAAAATGTTTGAGGTTATTTAACAAATTACCAGCAAACATCATACCCTTGTTCTGAAAACTTTCAATCAACGTGCCGAGCAAGGACAGTTTTAATGAGATATTGATATCGGGCACAACTAAGCCATAAATTATAAAAGATAAACAGCCTATATTTACAGGCACTAACGCAATCTCAGTATGATGTTCCTTATTCCCATTAAATCCACTCACAGTAAGCTTAACATTTTTGAATTAATAATTTTCAGGTTCTTTTCCTCAATTAACCTACTAATGATGAAGGTGCTTTGTGAGCCACTGTCCCTTAGACTTCCGTAAACGTCGCCACCAGTGCAGTGCTGAAAGAAAACGTGGGTAACACCGAGCTACCATAAGAGTGCAGCAAAATAGCAACACCGCTGTTTACTTTCTGTGGAGTCTCCGAAATTACTTTGATAATGAGCATTAGATGGTTTAGATTTCTTGCACTGGGAGGGCTCCAACTCACAAAGAAAATTCATATGCCAACCCCGGCAGCTGGAACAGCTTCTATTCAATCTGAAGTGACAGTCGCTAGCACAATGATTAAATTGACCACACTTTAACACATCCTTTCCCAAACCTGGGGTCGCCAAGCATTTTTTCTGGGGTCGCCAAGCACTCACAAGCCTCACAACAACAAAATGAGTAGCACTTTCAACGATTGAGCCAAGAATGGACAAACTTACCAGTGAAATCCAGCCCCAAGACTCCCATTAAAATCAGTTATCTGTTGATAAGAAACAGTTTTATCTTTATGTTGCCTTTGTGGAATGTAACACAAATTTTTCTGATGAAAATGTTCATAATAGTCAATTAAATTTAATCTTTTTTGTCTCTTCTTTTTTCAGCCTTACAGCACCTCTTAGAGGAAAATTATACCTGTTCCTTGCTTTTACAGCCTACAGTCAGTAATACAGTAACATGCAACACATGCATTATATAGTTATATATACACTGCATAAAACCAGTGGGGTGGCGGTTATGGCTGGATCGCCGCTGGAGGAGCATGATTGGGGTCACCTGATAAAAAGGTTGGGAACCACTGCTTTAATACAATCATGTTAAAGCAGCAGGGGAAGGAAATTTATAACATTTTTTAATAACATGAGAATGATTAGTGTTACCAACTCTGAGGAACCAAGAACAGTTAGGCAAAGTGTGAGAACTTTCACACACGTTTATTATTAAATTTAAATTTACGTTTCTTGCCTCACTCCCTTAAAGATTCTATACCATTTATCCTCATTAATATTTTGTTTGCTAACATCATAAATTAATTCCTTTTATTTTGCACATATTAATCATTTTCTCTAAGTTGTTCTTCCAATATCCTGTAATACCACTGTGACCTTGCTGCGATGTGAATTTCTAGAGGAGCCGTAGTAAAGAAAAAGCTCCGGGTAAAAATACAGATAACGACGATATAGTTCGCGCGTCTTCTGATCGCAAAAGAAAAAAAAACTGTATCCTTGCTTCGACTTACAAGCCGCAACAACACTACTCAACTATTACTGTAACACACAATCTGCTTTCACCCTTGATTCCTAAGAAGGGCTCTATGGAAATCATCCTATCACAACTCTCTTCAAGTACAAGTTACCATGTCCAGTAACCGTATACCAGCTGGATAAATTGCTGGATTCGAGACTACAAATTCTAGGAACGTCGTGCTGGAAGCTTCTGGACAACGATGCAAAGGCTGGTGGTTTGCAGAAACTGTTGTAAGGAGCTCCTTATCCTTTACTATTTCCAGAGTATAGCCTAAGTTCATGTTCATGAGAATCTCTACTTATTCAATTAAACTGTTACCTTCTCCCGTCGCAAAATTAGGCGCCTCTTTCCTAACCTCAATTTAAATAGTAAAATATCGACGATGAGACACATCGATCGCTCAGTACACCTTTTCACTCGATATTTAATGGGTGAAACAACAAAATTAAACCTTTCAAAACACTGAAGTTTCATTAATAAAACGAGATAAAATTAAACTACCATAAGAACTAAAATAAGCACGCGGAGTCTTCGTAAAATAAGTGTTCAAGGCAATTTTTAATCCAATATGGCGTTCCACTGAATGAGAGTGCAGCCCGAACCGTCGTCACACTTCCTTCCCAGCGCTCAATTAACGGTGTACAGAACACAAATTGCGTCATATATGTAATGTTTATATATTAATCAAGATTTTAGTTGCAATCGGCACAATAAAACGTGTTGTTGCCTATACTAGTGAAAGTTTCAGATTGCCTATAGCCTACCAGTGAAAGTTTCAGACATGGAATTGCATGGGTCATGAGATTGAACTAAAATGGATTCCTACCTTACAATCCGTGGTCTTATCCTTACTGACATCACTCCAGTGTGCTTATTTGATTGTAAATATACACATTTTGTTCTTAATTCACTCAAAATACCACTTAAAATGAGTGAGAATGATTGTTTACTGCACCTTACTCCACCAAAGTAGCGAAACTGTGGCGGGAGCAATTTTCTAACCTTATTGTACATCTGGCTGCCACAAGCATCCGAGACGCATCAGTGACGAGTTCATGATAAAAATGTAGTATTTTGTTGTTAGGACTTTTCATTTACTTAAGTCTATATTACTATGTTGACTTTATTTTAGTTTTGAACATTTATGGCAGAGATAAAGGTAGCCTACCCTTCAATAAATTGTTGTATGCTGGGAATGGAAATTGGAAAGGTGAAATAAAATGCATCATAAAGAGATCAACTTCTAATTGACACAGAATATCATCGGTATTGTAAATTTATAAATTCTCATTCTCAATGTTCGGAATCATTTACGATTTAGTATTACAAATAACATATCAATCTATGACGAATATATATAGGCCATATATATATATATATATATATATATATATATATATATATATATTGTAATAGTATATTTAATTTGTATATAGTTATGGTTATTTGCATTAACTAAAACGTAAAGCTATTGTGTCAATTATAGTTTGATTTCTCATGGTGCATTTTTTCACCATTTCAGTTTCCATACAATTACATCAAGGGGTAGTTTTATTCCAACGATAATTGATACATGTATATACATGTATGTGTATATATGTATGTATATATATGTATATATGTGTGTGTTTGTGTGTGTGTGTACAAACGCGAGTGTTACAGCTGAAGCAACAGCACATCTGTTCTGTACCAAATATTTTGTGTGTGTGTGTGTGTGTGTGTTTGTGTGTGTGTGTGTGTGTGCAAACACGAATTTTACAGCTGACGCAACAATGCAACTATTCTGTATCAATTTTTTTTTCGTTTGCTTTGTTTTTACAGGAAAGTTAAGTACGACAATTTAAGAAGACTTGGTAAGAGTGACAAAATGCATGGCTTCTAAAGATGGGACTGAAATGAAGGGTCTGAATTGACAAATGTTACATTAAAAATCATTATATTTTACACATAAGTTACTAATATGCGTTTTATATATTTCAAAATAAAAAAACGAATGGAAAACGCTAAAAATACTTTACGATTTTCATATCAAAAGTGTTGAGGATATTTACAGGACCCTGGTTTGTTTCTCTACATTAAAAAAAATTTACAACTAAATTATCACGAGTACTTAATACATCTACGTAATTTACAGTCTAATTCTGGTAATTAAAGGATTATTTTAACATCATCTAGCGCACTGACGACCCGAAAATTCGCTAGAAATTGCGGTTCACCGCCCGATAGCCTTTAGCGTTTGCCATCGGTATAAAAGAAACGCTTCCAGCGTCTATGGGAACAAGTTTTTTTTGCAGATTTCACATAGAGAATGGGTAGTTAGATTCCAGAAGTGATTTAAGTAGTTCTGGATCATGAGATGGCGACGGCTGTTCACTTTCATGGTGAAGTAAGTTAAAATTTCTCCAGCGTCATGGCCGGTAAGTGAACCTGCTTTTAACTGGAAATATGACATCATTTCGTAATTTAAGAGAAAATAATTACATTACTTGAAGTGTTCGTTTGCTTTGTTGAGGGACACATGCTTCTGATGAAGGCGGTTTATTCAAATGCATTTACTGGAAGTGTGTCAGACGGCGGTGGACATCAGCTACCGTGTCACGGCCCGATAGCAACTTCCGAGAATTTGGTACTTTTGCGGCGTGTAGAGTTGAATTCGCACTTTTCTTGCCATTTCAATTAACCTTGCTTAGCTGTTTTTTTTTCAGCATTCGACACTTCAGTTAGCCTAGAAAATTCGGTAAATTTTAGAAAGAGAACCAGCCCAAAATGACATGAAAATATGTTTTCTAGGTGATTTTGATGTGTTTTGCACGAACATCACCTTCATTTTCCTCGAAATTAACGGTTTTAGACTTTATTCGAGCACCACAGTTTCCTGGGCCCACTCGACCGCCGACCGAAATCGGCGGAAGAACACCAAGACCAACATGTCGTCCTGTTTATGTGTTCTGTCAGTTAGCGCCGCGCTTTATCCGCATATTTAAAGATTCTTGGCAAGCACGACATTTTCTGGCAAGAGGTAATGTTGCGCTGCGCCCGCATTTCAGTGTTCTTCCGCCGATTTCAGTCGGCGGTCGAGTGGGCCCGGGAAACTGTAGGTGCTCGAATAAAGTCTAAAACTGTTAATTTCCGAGGAAAATGAAGGTGATATTCGTGCAAAACACATCAAAATCACCTAGAAAAACATATTTTCATGTCATTTTGGGCTGGTTCCTCTTTCTAAAATAATACCGAAAATTCATTCAACATTCGGCCTATTCGGTTAACCTAACCCAACCTATTCAGTCAGTTTCATATCTGGTATAGGCTACGTTTGTTTTGCCCTTCGTCAATATTAATTTTTGTCATAAATATTGATTTTTTTTACATGGGTTGGAGTTTCTCATGTGTGATATAACTTTTAATGCCTTTTGAGTTTTTTTTTTTTTTTTTTTTTTTTTTTTTTTTCAAAATTGACTACATTGTCTGATCACTTTTCTCTCCTTGTCAAAAAGCGGGCAGGTTGTAAGTCCTGCATAGCTGTTGCCTTGGGGAAACTTGATGCCCTTTCAGAAGATGAATTAGAAATCAGTTTTTTGCGCCACAGTCAATCAGTTCAGGAATATATACTAAAAATATATACTACATACATATTAGCAAACTATGTAAAATGTAATGATGTTTTATGTAACATTTGTCAATTCAGACCCTTCATTTCAGTCCCATCTGTAGAAGTCATGCATTTTTTAGAAGATTAAGGTAGTAAATGAACACATTTTGGATCTGTTTGTAAGTTATGATGTTGATGAAGATGATCCTATTAAATTAAGTGAAATAACTAAACCGGTGGACTATCATGATCTAGTTCTAGATAGATTAGCTGAGCTAAACCAACAATTCAACTATTTACAAACACGATCACAAACAAAAATGCTTATACTTGAGTATTTTAATAGTTTTATCACAAAAAATGCATTTAGTCACGAAAATTATATGAAAATACAGTAATTAGTGAATATTTCTCTATGAAAAATACTGCGAATAGGCAAATTTAATACAAATAATGTGTGTACAGTATGTTCCACAGAAAAATCCGCGAATAGGTGAAGCCATGAATCCGGTACCGCGAATAGGCAGGGGTCAACTGTACTCACATTCTGGCTGTATTTCACCTCTTCCACCTCAGTTCCTCCGTTTGGACTTGAGTTTCAACCATGTTTTGGTTGATTCTCCATTAGTATTTAAGAAGCAGTGCATAGCTCACTTTCTGTATTCTCTTCCTTTTGCCGAACATGAATCCATTAACCGGGTCTCTTTAGTTTACTTCTACCTCAGCTCATGTTAAAACGAGTAAGAAGTGAACTCTGATTAAGGTAGGGTACGTTTTCTTGAAGTAGAGCCTTTAGGAAATGGATGAACAGTTGTAAGAGAATTACTATACATATTTTAACAAATTTTTATGAAAT
Organism: Macrobrachium rosenbergii; assembly: GCF_040412425.1. Classification (NCBI taxonomy): domain Eukaryota; kingdom Metazoa; phylum Arthropoda; class Malacostraca; order Decapoda; family Palaemonidae; genus Macrobrachium; species Macrobrachium rosenbergii. Next base: position 31,448,940 of record NC_089746.1, read on the forward strand.
ATGTAGTAGAATAACCTTAGCACTAGGTAACTGTTTAGTGTTTAATAGGTCTGCTTCTAACACAAGCAGTGTTTTATACTCACAACTGTTTGTAGATTGAGCTCTTAAGAACCAACCAAACTAGGTGGTGTGCTGGCATGTTGCTGACTTAGTCTATTCTGCAGAGGCAATCTTGGAAGTGTTCCCTTTATGCTGGTTCTCGGATGCTACTGCGTCTTCTCCAGTTTTGAAGGTGCTTAGAGCTGGGTTAGGACTTCTTTACAATATCCATTTTTATTTTTTTTTCTCACCTTCCTCTGTTCAACTTGCAAGTTTCTAGTTCTTGGATCAAGGAAGTGACGTCTCCTGTAAAGGTAAGGTAATTTGGCCTACTTGTGAGGCGAAAGTACCTTTGATTTTCGTATTTAGTTGTAGCACTAGAGTTCGATTACTGCAAGTATAATACATATAAGTACTTACGTGATTGTTATTTTATGTGTATGTATATGTATGTATTTATAAGCATATATATATGTGGAATGTTTTTGCATGCATGTGCAGATGTTTATGCATATGGATGTACGTATGTAGATCAGTATAAGATAATTATAAACATTAGCACTGTAGAGGCAGTTTCTTTATGATGCATCAGAGATATAACCTCTCCTTGTAGCAGGGTTGGCAATGATTAAATCAAACTGATTTAATCAAGTGATTAAATCATTGACTTTTTCATTAAAAAAAATAATTTTTTATTTTTTTGCTTTTTTAATTTAAAAGCAAAAAAATATGGTTTGAAGGTTAACAAAAACTTAAGCATAACTGTGCTGTATCTATTTATTTTGATATAAAAAAAAATTGCAAGCACATACTTTAGGCCAGAACTGGAAACTGAAAAAAAATCAGTAGTAATAGAAAAAAATAAAAGTTTAAACTATCAGCTGCTTGCTTCAAACTAAACTAAAATTATCTTTTTTTTTTTTATATTAAATTTTAACATTAAACGTGAAATTTTGGAACTAACCAAAAACCAATGCTTTGCTGCCTTTTGTGTCCCTAACCTATTTCTATGTTTAGACTGAACAAGGCCAAAAGAAGAAAAATTCTCTCTACTCTAGCACTTGATATGAAAAAGAAAAAATCACTTTAAGTACAATGTTCAGAACTGGAAACAAAAAAAAAAAAACATGAAATTTTAGACCTAACCAGATTTACTAAGATTTCAGTTGAGAGCCCAAATTGTGATTTTTGTAAATGAAAACCAGCTTTGCTGCCTTTTCTGTCCCTAACCTATTTCTAAGTTTAGACTGAACAAGGCCAAAAGAAGAAAAAATTCTCTCTACTCCAGCACTTGAAGCTGTTGTTGTAAATATTTTTCTTATTACATCAGAAAAATCTCCAATAATTTTAACTAAAGAAAGCCACCATGCAAGTGGTCCAGCATTAATTGACTGGTCTGAAAACATGTATGGCAGGAAAGGGGGAAGTTCTGTTTTATAAGTCGTTATCAGTGGCAGTGCTGAAGGGTACTTTTCATGAGACCATTTCATCCCCATGTTCTCTTCATCCACAGTGAGATTTTTACCCTTATAAGCAGGATGCAAAATATTTGCTAGATATTGAACAGGCGTGAGGGTTAGTTTCATATGTTTCATAAAATGATCTTGTATGACAGGCTTCTAAGCAGACAGGTCTTGAACAAGTATGTATCTTGAATCTGGGCTGTGGCTTTCAAATTCAGCCTGAACTGTAAGTAAATAGTCATGTCATGAAATTAGCAATACATATTCAGCAGCCTGTATGGTTTTTGTCATAAAATACATTTTGAGGAAAAAAAAAGGATTGAAAAAAATCTAACAAATAAAAAAAATCAAATAAATAAAAAATCCAATAAATCATTGATTTTTTAAATTTTTTTCATTTTTTTTTTTTTTAATTAAAAAAAAAACACCAACCCTACCTTGTAGACCTACACCCGAGGCTATGGGAAGAATGTCGTTTTCCTTTTGCAGCTTAGTTTTAAGTAACGGAAACAGTTGTGTAAATTATATTATGTAGCCCTGCTCAGCCGTTAGTAGCTGTTTGTGACAGTGGCCCATCATGCCTCCTTAACCCTCAAGTGTTTAAGGCCATCACCTAAGATGTCTCAAATCAGGAGCTTAGAAATTCTTAGCACTACCTTTAAAGTCTTCCCTTAGGACCTTGCCCCTACAACTTTTTTTTTTTTTTTTTTTTTTTTTTTTTTTTTTTCCCCACCAAAGTTCCATATAGAATTTCCCAATTTACAGGCAGTCCCTGGTTTACGACGAGTCCAGCTTACGACGTTCCGAGGTTACGACTCTTTTCAAATATATTCATCAGAAATTATTTCCCGGTTTACGATGCATGTTCCGGGGTTATGACACGTCGTACGCCGATCCGACGGAAGAAATATGGCTCCAAAACGGCAGAATAATAAAAAATTTTAAGGTTTTTTTGATGAAAAACTCAATAAACATGCAGTTTACATCATTTTCAGTAAACCCAAAGCATTAAAAGTAAGGTTTTCTTAGGATTTTTTATAATTTTCAATGATTCTTCTGTTTACGACGATTTTCGGTTTACGACGCGGCATAAAAACGGAACCCCTGTAGTAAACTGGGGACTGCCTGTACTCTCGAGTTCTGCTTCTTTAGAGTTCTAGCTCACAACTAAGTGGAAAATTTTACACATGTAACCATAACTGAAGGTTTGAACTCCCAATTCAGTAGGTTGTGGGATCCTCAGAAGGCCGTGTGCAGATTTTCAGAAATGTCTGGCAAAGCATCAAGTAGAGCATTTGGTAGTGATGGTCCCCAGGGAAGGATACTTTGTACTTTTTGTTATATTTTACCCCTATCAACTTCCTGATATCCTTCTCTCCACACTCTTCACACAGGAAACTTCAGAGTTTGGATGGGTAGATTGGACAGTTGTCATGCAACGAGGCCTTCGAGCCATGGGCATTTCTTGTCTCAACAAGTTTGTTCTTATTACTCTTTTCGGTGAGTCATTCAGTTTGATTCTGGTGGCTTTTTGGAAGGGCGAAGGATAAGTTTTGTTGACATGTAGGACACGTACTTTCACTTCCCGGTACTCCTTCAGTTGAAGTAAAATATTCTCCTGTTAGTTGAAGTCTGAGCAGTATGGATTCATCTGCGTGGTAGTTCTCTCATAGTACAGGCATTCCCCGGTGTATGACGGGGGTTCTATTTTTACGCTGTGTTGTAAACCGAAAAATCATCAAAAATCCTAAGAAAACCTTACTTTTCATGGTTTGGTTGTATTGAAAACGATGTAAACTGCATTTTTATTGAGTTTTTCATCAAAAAACCTCCAAATTTTTATCCTGCCATTTTAGAGCCATATTTTTTCCGTCGGGATCAGCGTATGACGTGTCATAACCCCAGAACATGTGTTGTAAACTGGGAAATAATTTCTGATGAATATATTTGAAAAGCGTCGTAACCTTGGAATGTCGTAAGCCGGACCCGTCACAAACCAGGGACTGCCTGTATTTGGACCACTAGTTCATTTTCTCACCAGCTTGTTTTTGTTATGAGAATTGTTTATGTCTTAGTACTTGTCCTGAGTGACATCCAGCAACCATTCCACTAGGTATCCCATTTTAAGCTCTACCAGTATCTCAGGTACACAAAGCAGTTTTTTGTCACAGCTATCAAAGACATCACTTTACATTGCTTTCAGTTCTACATCATGCTGACTGGAATATTGCTCACGATTTAAAGTTTGAAGAGGTTTTCAATCTTTTGTACTGGAAACTTAATCTTTCAATCATGTTTTATGAGGAAATTTAGACGTAATCCTTCAGATGTTAACGGCAGTGAAGCCCTTTGATAAGGCATCACTTGAGAACTTTGAAGACATTTTTCTTTTAGCTCTTGTTGCAGCAAAGTGGCCTAGTGAGCCTCAAGCCCTTCCTTGTTTGGGGGCCTTGTTTTAGGGGCAACCTGCCTTTTCTTTTATCACTTAGAGAAAAGATACAGAGGTGGAAGTCCTTCCCAGTTTCATTATAGTGCCTAATTTAACTGCTCTGGTAGGCAATGAAGAAGTGGCTGTTTTTATGTCCAGTTTAGAACTATTAAGAGTTTATATTAGTGAGCTTCAGGCCCTTTCTTTGTCTTTGGTTTTGCTCTAGTGGCAACCTCTCTTCTCTTTCATTGCTTAGAGAAAAGATTTAGAATTGAAAGCCCTTCCCAGATTTGTGACAGCACCTAATTTAACTAATTAGTTAGCAATTGAAAAATGGCTGTCTCATGTCCAGTTAGAACTCTTAAGGGTTTACCTGGACAGACATAACGTATAAGAGAATAAGTTAAGAATTTATCTGTGTTGTTAGAAGGCCAAACACTCCTTTGCCCAGGATGGCTAAAGTCTATGTACACAGAGTTGATGCCTAAGTTTTTCACCAATTTTGGAAATAATCCTCATGGCTTCCGTACCATAAACATGTCTTTATTTCCTTTAAAACCTTCTTGTAGAGAAGGTTGTCCTACAGCTCAGGAGTTATTGTGGCGGAATTCAAACCCACAAACAACAACACTCACCCTGATCTTCGGTTGCTGGAGATGGAGAAAAGGTCCACGGTCGCCAATCACAGCACACAAAACCACAAAACAAAACTGAGAACAGACCCTCCACCAACAACGAACAAAAAGGAAGGGACACATGCACCATCAATGTTGGTACCGGTATCCAGAACAAAAAAACCAGACGAACTGCCCGTTCACTTTCAAGGTTGGACCTCAACTACTCAAGACTTCCCCAAAACCGAAAAAACTCCCGACAGACAGACAGACAGCGCCGTAAACGAACTCCAACAACCGAACCACTCACAACGACAATTGTGACTGTTTTTGCCTCATTATTTGCGAATGTGTTAACCCCTTAGTCCTTTTGTTGCAGCGGGGACTCTTTCTACTGAACCAAATATGATACTAACCTTGCTTTCTATTTTATTGTTAGTTGTTAGAAATCCCGCTACTGAAATTTGGGAGCATGAAGGCACACTTTTGGTGTACATAGGAGCCCACCTTATCTGATGATGGTAGTTG
>NC_089746.1:31459011-31466511 GCF_040412425.1 Macrobrachium rosenbergii
GAGCCAGGCTGTGAAGCATGTCTGGTCCAGGAGAAAATGGCAGGGCCATTAAATGAGGCAGGCGGGCGGGGGGAAAGGATAGGGATTAAAGGTTAATTTAAGGTGGAGGGACAATGCTCCCTACAGCCACCGCAGGGAACTTCAGAGCTTCCAGTGATTTCAGATAGTGGCGTTTAAACACTGATGGAGATTTCCAGCCCGTATACTTCTTAAGCTCATCAAAATTCATATTATGAAAATAATTAGTGGAGGTAGCCACTGCTCGGATATCATGAACCTTAGGGACTGAATCCGGGTTAGCTTGCTTAATGAAGTATAGAATTTGTTGTCTGATAGCCTTTAAAGAAAGCGTTCCTCCTTTTTCCTGATAAAAGAGGACCAGACAAACACTGAGAAGTTCTCCGTAAATAGGCCCTCAAGGTAGCAACTGGGCATAAAGACAGGTCTTGTGGCAGAGGAACAACCTTCCAGGGGACCACCTATCCTGAGGGTCTTCATTTTTGCTAAGAACCTTTGATCTGGGGAAAGCAGAACTTCTCCTGACGGGAGAAAATCCACATGATTCGCACCTCTAGAGAGAGCAGACAGTTCTGATATTCTGGCACCTGAAGCTAGACTAATTAGGAACAACGTCTTCCTTAACAGATTCAAATAAGAACATTGATCGTTATTAGTTTCTGAGGCTAATTTTAGAACATCGTTAAGAAACCAGGAAACCTTATGTGGACGGGTCGCTGGTCTCAAACGAGCGCATGCTCTGGGAATGGATGAAAAATATGAATCTGTTAAATCAATCCTGAAGCCATGCAAAAACACCTTTTTCAAAGCTGATTTCGCTGTGGTAATGGTGGCCGGAGCCAGACCTTTTTCAAACAGTGACCTAAAGAATGATATTGCCAAATTGGTGGTCATGACTTGAGCTTCAGATTCCTTCAAAAAAGATGCTAACTTTTTAACTGCTGAATCATACTGTCTGAGGGTAGAATCTCTTTTATTTGATTCCAGAAACAGAGTATTAACGGGATCAATATCCGCACCTCTCCGAGCGGCGAATTTCATAAAGTCCATAAAGCCAGGGCATTCAGAATTCTTGAGGAAGCTGACACAGTCTGTGTTTGCACTATTTGAGTCAGCTGTGGCTTGGGTATTTGATGACACCGTAGTTTGAGCTCCAGAAGAAGAGGGAACCAATTGCTCTTCGGCCAGTTGGGAGCTACCAGGGCCACTTGACCTTTGAATGACCTGAGCTTGTGCGACACCTTCATCAGCAGGTTTATTGGTGGGAACAGATAGATTTTCTGCCATTTGTTCCAGTCCACTGACATTGCATCCGTAGCGTGAGCTCGAGGATCCAGGTTGGGAGCAACATAACAAGGGAGTTTGTGATTGCTCTCCGTGGCAAACAAGTCCACCTGAAGGCCCGGAACCTGACGGCGTATCCATCCGAAAGAAGCCTCGTCCAGGGACCATTCTGACTCCAGCGGAGTTGCCCTGGACAGGGAGTCTGCAATGACATTCCGGACTCCTGCTAGATGGGTAGCTGACAGGTGCCAGCCGTGCTTCTCCGCCAGGGAGAAAATGGCTATCATCACTTGGTTTATCTGGCTCGATTTGGAGCCCCCTCTGTTTATGCAATGTACCACTACTGCGCTGTCCAGCACCAGCCTGATATGAATCTGGTTGGTGGGGCGAAGTTTTTTCAGAGTTAGAAACACTACCATCGCCTCCAAAATGTTTATGTGGAACTGACGGAACAGTGTGGACCGTGTACCCTGTACCTTTTCTTTTGGTGAGTACCCTCCCCAGCCGCTTAACGAAGCGTCTGTGTGGATTATTAGAGCTGGGGGAGGGAATTGAAGGGGAACTGACTTCGAAAGACCCTTGACTGTGGACCACGGCCGGAGTCTTTTCCTCAGCACCGGAGGAGTTAATGACACCTTGTCCCTGAGCTTGACATTGGCTCGTCTCCGCCACACTCTGTTTATGTCTTTCAGTTTTGCCTTTAGGAGCAGATCTGTTACAGATGCGAACTGAAGAGAACCCAGGATTCTTTCTTGTGTTCTGCGAGAGGCTTTCCTGCATTTGAGGAATTGCCTGGTGGCTTTGGCTATCTCTCCGTTTGGCTGGCGGAATAGACAGCTTGTGCGAGACCAGATCCCACTGGATACCCAGCCACTGAAATCAAGCCTCCGGAGTTAGGCGGGACTTCGCCCTGTTTATCTGAAGGCCTAGAGATTCCAGAAACTCGATCACAATGGCCGTAGCTCTCCGGCACTCCCCGGCGTTGGATGCCCAAATTATCCAATCGTCCAGGTATGCGGCCAGCGATATCCCCCGGGACCGTAACTGCTGCACTACCATTTCCGCCAGCTTCGTGAAAATTCTGGGTGCTATGTTGAGCCCGAATGGCATGACCCTGAACGAGTAGGCTTGTTTCCCCAGTCTGAAACCTAGGAAGGGAGAGAAGTTCCGCGCAATCGGGACGTGATAATATGCGTCTGAAAGATCTATAGAGGTGGTGACGGCTCCACGAGGAAGTAGAGTCCGCACCTGCGCGATTGTAAGCATGCGAAATTTGTCGCATTGTATATAAAGATTGAGACGCGACAGATCCAAGATTACCCTTTGTTGACTGGAGTCTTTCTTGGGAACACTGAACAGCCTGCCTTGAAATTTCAGGTGTCTCACTTTCTTTATGGCCCTCTTTTGGAGTAATTCCGCCGCAAAGTCCCCAGAGAGCTTTGGAAGACGGTTGATGAAATCTGATCAGAGGGGAGGGCCCTTGATCCAACTCCACCCCAAACCTTTGGAGACTATACTGTGGGCCCATGGACTGAAGGTCCACTGGTCCCTGAACAGGTGAAGTCTGCCGCCCACCTGATTGGTCTCACTGGGAAGGTGAAGGCTTGCCTCCTCTACCTCGGCCTCCTCTCCTGGGAGAGGGATCGCATAAGGCAGCCTTGCCTCTAAAGGAGGCCCTTGCTCTCTCCCCCTTGCGCTCCTGTTAAGGCCTCGAAACGACCCCCTGGCCCTCATAGGAGGGGTTATATACAGGAGACGTCACGAAGGTAGGCGCGGCAAGGGAGTGCTGAGCTGGCTGCACCAGCACGAACTGTTGAGGCTGGGCCTTCGAGGTAGAAGGCTGGCCAACTGACGAGACAGGTACAGCTTGGACAACGGCTTGTTGGTGTTGTCTTCTGTGCCTCCTGTATCTCTTACCTGGCCTGTTTTGGGGCCCGGCGGACTCGGGGGCTTTTCTTTTGAAAGCAGGGATACCCCAGCGGGAGCGCAGACTTTGATTAGCCCTGGTTGCCTCAGCCAGGACATTGCTGACCTCTCCTTCGGGGAAGATACTAGCCCCCAGAAGGAGTTTTTCATGAGCTTGTTAGGCTCATGTCTTATGGTAGCGTCAGCGAAGATGTATTTACGGCAGTTCATCTGCGCTACCATGAAGTCAAACAGGTCCGACTGAAATCCTGCTAACAGAGACTTCGTCAGGACCTGGAAGAGTGGCTCCTCGGAGTACATTACTGCCGTGGATTCCGCCAGGCACAGCCGACACCTAGCCTCAAACTCTGCTTTCAGGAGGGCTTCTGGCGTTTGGGAAGCTGCTCACTGAATAAGGTGGACGCGCAATCTGGGTCCAGCTTACCCGATGTAAAAGTGGCCGGGGCATCCTTCCAGAAATCGTCGTCTCCGGGGAAGATCAGAGAGGTGGGATCAGTCTCCCGGAGCTGAGGCGACGGCTTACCTTCCGTGCATGCCTGGGCGGTCGCAAGAGCCACCTTAGTCATGCAAGGGGTTGGGATTTTATCACCCAACGAGAACATCGTGAAGTTGCCCTTGAAGGGGGTCAACTTCGTGTTCTCCGCCTGCCACTCATTAAATGTGCGCAGCAATGCAGACTGCGATTGGTCCCTTGGGAAGATAACTGTCTCCTTCGGGACCTTATCCGTCCTTACCCAAGCTTCCTCCGTCAACCTGGCGAAGCCTGGGTAGGGGGGCGACAGGTCAGGAGGAAAGAATTCCAACTCCTGAAGCCTGCGCGTGCCTAGACCCTCGATCGTTTGGGTATCTTCATGCCGGGAGCATGAAGGGCCAAACGCCAAGGATTTCCTTGTCAAATGGAGGGAGGCGGAGGCATCTGGAATGGGGTAATGTACCGCCGACCCACTGAGCGCATGAACCCGGAGAGCATACTCTCCTGGCTCTGCAACCTCTCCGTAAGCTTGTTAAGCTTAGCATCCACCTCCGAGGTAAACTTCTGCAGAAGCATACCGGCAAACTCCTCTGGGTCAAAGGCAGGTTGGCGAGGAGGGCTAGCCTTAGCTGCCCTCGAACTCGCTCCCTTAGCAGAGGGAGTGGCCTTGTTTGTGGAAGCCACCGGACTAGTATCCCGTGGCTTCACCGGAGGGAAAGGGGTTGCTTTGCGGGAGGTTGCGGACTTATAGCCCTTCGCCTTCCAAGACTTCTTCAACTTGGGGACAGCGGATTGCGCCCTGTCCTCCAAGTAAGAAGATTTTTGAAAGCCCTGAAAAGAAGAAGCGGTGGATGAAGGGGAATCAAAAGGAGCCCGCCCCACTGCCTCACTTACCTCCCTACCTACCTCCTGGTCCTGTTCCGTGTTCATCGGTTCCAGGTCAAGGTTTATGGCCGCCACTTCCTCCGACACCGCCCACGCAAGTTCTCGTCCTGGGAGGCTGGGTTTCTACCCGGATCTGCTCGATGAGAGGAGCGGCGACTTGGGATGGAACAGCCGCTGAGATCCGGGCGCCGGGGTAAAGCAGGTTCCGGATGTTCTCATCCAGAACGTATGGCTTCCCCGACGGAACATTTCTACCAAAACCAGCCACCCAGGCTCGAAGGGAACCCAAGGCGTCACTTCGGGAAGCTTGGTCGGCCTGGAAGAGAGCAGGGACTTAATAACCGAGCGCTCAGTGAGAGATATATAAGCAATAAATCAGGAACATAACGTATTTGAAACAATTGAGGCAACCAGGTAAACTAAAGGCAGTAACTATAGGCTTACCGACTCGTCCTGGACAAGCTCGTAAAGAGCGAAGCAAACCTCACAACCGTCCGGATGCCACACGATGAGGTCATCGATCAGGACTGCACAGCCCAAATGGGAACGGCAGACAACGTGCCCATAGGGCTGGTGCAGCACAGCAGTGCACCCGGGCTCCTCACAACATACTGTCTGTAAGTGGGAGAAGGTATATGAACATACTAATTTAAGGCGCGCCGGAGCAGAACTGGCGGAGATAGGGGCCTTAAACTATAGCAGGTAATGGAGCATGCTAATTAATTTATACCGGACCCGCCGGAGCATTCCGGCGGGACGATAAATCAGAGCAAAACATGACACACACTAAATTAAGGCGCGCCGGAGACAGTTCGACGGAGCAGGACCTCAACCTAGGATCATGCAACTCTTAATTGTAAAATCAACTTAAAGTATAATTACTGCCAGAGTCTGGCAGCAAGTATTAATTTATACCGGACCTGCCGGAGCATTCCGGCGGGACGATAAACCAGAGCAAAACATGACACACACTAAATTAAGGAACGCCGGAGATATTTAGACGGAGTAGGACCTTAACCTAGGATCATGCAACTCTTAATTGTAAAATCAACTTAAAGTATAATTACTGCCGGAGTCCGGTAGTAAGTAAATGGTTAACAACATAGGATAGCAGTACACTGCTGGTCATAGTGTTCGGCGCAGACCCCTCCGAGATCCCGTGCCTCCGTCACTTGGTTACAGCGGGGAGGGCGGGGTAAATCATTACCTCCAGTTATTATACAGCTAGAGAACTAGGTGTGACTAAGGCCAACCTACTGAAAACCAAAACCACCGGAGTGGTAACAGGTAAGAGGGCAACGGAGGACCGGGACGGCGGAGCGGAACCAGCGAGGAAATGTTTGAACCCTGAAGGTGATCGAAGTTCAGCCCGACCCGGAGGAGAGCGAACCAACGAAACACTAGCCGAGCGGTTGACACCAGAACGGAGGCCAGGAGGGTGGGTGACTCTCAACTGGGAACCGGACTAGTCCCCCCCCCCCGGGGTGACGATCGAAGAGACCGACGTCCCACACGCGGGGAGATGACACACCACTGGCAAAGTCAGGGAGGCAGCACTTAGAATGGTGGAATCAAGAGTTATGTTCAAGTGGACGGGGGACACCCCCATACACTGACTGAAACTCCCCACGGGGCTTCGAAACAGACGTATCGACTTCCTGCGCGCAGGGAGACTCATGACACTCACCAAAAGTACTAGGGGAGGATAGGACAACAGCACTAGTCTAAAGCAATGCCAAACTCTCACCCTCCTCTGAAGGCGCAGCCCAGACAGTAAAAGGGAGGAGAGAGAGGAGAGGAAGAGGGGTGGAAGGGAGAGAAATTCCCGTAACGCAGTCCAACCAACAACCGACCCATAGGGCAGAAGGGCATGCATAAAGAAGATCCCCCTTTTTATTTTTCCTTCTCTCCCTCATTAGAGGGAGGAGGGGATGGGGGCTTCAGATGCCCTAGCAAACCCAAAAACGAGCGGTAAGGCGGATGGAACAACAAACAGGAACTCCTTCGACCAGCCTACCCCTCCCTCCCCCGCTCAAGCGACATAGTCGGGAGAGATGGGAGCTAAGACAATGCCAAAGCCTAACCTGAATAGCCTAACCCACCGATTGGAGTGAGAGGGCTAGGCTAGGATCCCCAATTTCTGATAAGTACCGCTAAAGTCAACCAATAAACACATAAGTACACGTAATATGATCGAATATACAAAAATATAAGAACTTGTGCTAAGCGTATAGCCTAACCGAGCGAGGCGAACAGGAGGTAGGCAGCCAACTGGCTGCTCCTGACGCCGAGCCCGGACCACAATAAATCCAAATTATCCATGTCATCCATTACACTACAAATCAGAGAAACTGACAAAAGAAAGCACCACCTTGGAGAGGGAATCTACTCGCGCGAGAGCCTGGTATCAGCTATGAATTAACTGTAAGAACCAAGATAAGGGGAGGAAGCCTCCGTGAGGAATGACGCTAATCAAGGTACCAGGAACCGCCCGACATAGATAAACGCCTCCAAAAGGAACTTCTTGAAGGGGAATTACGAAACATGAATAGAATTGTAAACGACCGAGAGAAACCCCTGCAGAAACAAGCTGTAAGGGTGTACCTCAAGGTCATCATGGCGGAGGCGGCGAACGCCGGGGAGCGTCCGATATATGACCCTGTAAATATTAACTTACGGGCCAATAAGAACCTCACCAATAATAAAACCCCACAAGAAGATGGTACTTAACTTCATAACGGTGAAATTGCTTGAAGACATGGTCAACTCAAGGAAAATTGGACAAAAACCCAGCACAAGAAAAAAGGCCTTCTCAAAGGAAAAACGTGCTAGTATGGAATGAGTACAGATGGCGCTGGCGGGCAGGTGAGTGCGGGCATTAGATCGGCTCCTCACGTTCCGGGGTTTTGTCATTG